>NC_052343.1:7649266-7949266 GCF_016432855.1 Salvelinus namaycush | reverse complement strand
TTTATACTTGTGTGTATAAGGTAGTTGTTGTGAAATTGTTAAATTACTTGTTAGATATTACTGCACGGTCGGATCTAGAAGCACAAGCATTTCGCTACACTCGCATTAACATCTGCTAACCATCTGTGGTATGTGACAAATAAAATTTGATTTGATCTGAACTACACGGCAGAACATTAATCCAGATTGATAGCCAGTGTGGCTGAGATCGACCAGACAGCCCCTCCCCAGTGAGGCCATTTGTGTAAAAATGTCTTGCTATTGTAAAACAATATTAATGTGAGCAGGGACAGTATTTAATTACGGGGTCTCGTCCATCATGATGAATAAGACTGTCTCTCCGAGGGGAGTCTCTGAGATTAAGGGCCGCTGACTGAGTCACTCTGTTGCAGCGAGTTAGTATGTGAAGAAGTCACATACACACACACAAACACACACATTCATGCTATACACACACACAAACACACACATCACAACTACTGCTACCAGACCCTTATTATGATTGCTATATACTGCACAATTTAAATACTTGCTCCCCAAAACACGTGTAAATATTGGACTATAAATTGTGCCCTCCTGTATTATACTTATGCTAAAATATGTATTATATTCTACTGAGCCATTTACTTTATGTTCATATCCTTATATTCTATTAGTTCTTATTGTTGTTGCATTGTTGAGAAGGAACCTGTAAGTATGAATTTCGTTGGACGGCGTATACCATGAGTATCCTGTACATACGACTAATAAAACTTGAAACTCGAAACACACACACACACAGTAAAGAAGCTGAAACAGAACAACAACAAGCACACACACTAACACACCACAGCAGCACACAGTATGTAGGCAACTGCACATACTGTGGTCCACATGCATACGGACAAACAGTTTGACACGCTAAATACTCTTTTAGGCAGACTGCCTTGCCAAGCCATGTCAAAGATCTCAGTTAACCAGCTTAAGGATTTATTTTTTATTTTTTTTATGATCTCCAAAAACACCCACCTGCACCCCAGCTTTCTCCGCTGCTGCTGCCCGGGTTTATTTGCCTTTTGAGGTGAATATTAGACACATTTCTTCAACAACTCTCCCTATATTTACCGTCAAGAGCCAAAAACGATAAGGTTTGTTAATTGAGAGGGATGCTTGGAGAGCGAAGGGGACATGCCTGGACCAGGGGAATGAACAACCAAGAACAACACGTACAGACTAGGGCTGAGTCATTTAGGAGATGTGTCAGAGACGCTTTCACACCACACTCCGCCTACAACTCTTTACTACCTGCCAATGGAGCCCACTCTGTCCCATCCATCCGTATCCGACCTTTATATTACGGCGATAAGCCTAGAAGTGGCAACGGACTACTGATACTCAGATAGAGAGAGAAGGGGGTGCTAGAGAGGAGAGAGAGATAAAGAGATAAAGAGAGAGAGTGCAGTGTGTGAGAGAGCGAGGGAGATATGATGACGAAAAACTAAATGGTTGAAAATACGTTGAGTGATAAGACGGTAAGACAGATCAAGAGCAAGATGGAGACAAAACTCACAACATGACAACATGAGAGTCATCCTTCCACATGACAGCTGACCTGTCCTCTGGATATGAGGAACATCTCACTGAACTACTCTGGGGCCACAGTTCCACTTCTTGACAGTTTTCTATGTGCTCTGTCTCGGTTCCCTCATCCATTAAACAGACACAAGCACTGTGTCCCCTTCTTCACAGCCGGCTCCATTCATCTGAATGGAACTGAACTCCCTCATCAAATAGTCAGGAGATTCAATTGCCCTGCTTTGTAAGTCCTTTTGATGAATCAATTATTAAATCAGGCAGGCTCCAGTGTAAGGGAGCTCCCGCCCTCTGGGAATTTGTCGAAACTGAGAAAGTGCCACTACACAGAGCTCAGAGTCAGAAACCTAGCCTACCGATGAACCTGTCAAAATAACGTAATTTAGATCTCAGAGGCCTAATTCACTGGCTGATGTGGTAGGAGCAGTACAAGAAAATGTGAGCTCAGTAAAGCAGTAATGGAGTGACACTGTATCATACTCTATTGCATAATGTAAATTAAGTTAATTCAACAACATTCAAGAGACCAAAAGTGCATTCAAATAGTCCTGATTATTATGGTTAGCCAAAACCAATGTTCTGATTGTGACTCCCAGAACATTGTACATTTTGGGGTCCTAAAATCAGACACATACTTATGCTGAGTGTTTGACTTGGACTGAATTCGGTTCAGGAACTCAGCAATACTTTTGAGCTAATAATATTATTCTATAACAGGTGCAAGAACTCAAGCAATAGAAAATCAGAGGTGCAGGTACTAAGTTCCGGTGAGCTCCTGCCCAAATCAAGCACTGCTTATACTGTAGAATCCTGAAGCCAAAACAGCCATCTCCACTGTCAACTTCTATGTAAATAAAACTCCCTAAACTGCACCTAAATCCAAAAATATTTTAAAAAGCTGTAGCTCTTTATCATATTTTGCAATTTTAAAGCTGCAATATGTAACTTTTTGGGCTACCCAACCAAATTCACATAGAAATATGAGTTCTAGCTATCATTCTCATTAAAAGCAAGTCTAAGAAGCGGTGGAACTGTTCTATGTGCGCCATTTCTATGGTTCCTGTTCTTAAGTTTCGTTTTTGCATCTTTGACTTCTGATAACTGAAAATACAATATTTGTGGTTCTGGAAAATATATTTCACAGCGGTTTAGATGGTACAATGATTCTCTACACTTGCTTGTTTTGTCACATAAACTGAAATTAGGTGAACTATTAGAATTTTACCAACAAGGAAATGGCAGAGAGATTTCTACATAGTGCGCCTTTAAACCCAGAACACTAGACACTACTTTATGAGGGAAAGATAACTCTGGCAGTTGCAATCAGCAGCAAGTGTGAGTGAGACAATGAAAAAGAGCCGAGCAGTAAACAGGCCATAAATACAACCGGTGTTAAAGCACTGAATAAAATAAGAGTACACACAAGCGTTTCGTTCCACTCCCAAATTTCAGGCCCTGTCCGCCCCAGTACCGCCACAAGCTGCCTTGCCTTCCTCTGCTTCCACACAGGCACAGGGAAACAACTAAAAACTGTGGCAGCCAACAGAGCCTCCTCTGGTGCTACTTATGGACTCCAACACACCTCCTATTTTTGTAATATAATGAAATTACTGCTAGGTGGTGCCTGCCACATGGGCACCGAATGGAGAGATTGGCTCCAGCTTTTAACTGAGCCTTTTTCTTTTCTTTGGATTCAGATCCAGATTATTTGGTTCAACAACTGCAGGCAGCGAAGAAACAGGGAGGTTATGTGCACTTTCACCCAGGCATACAGTACATCAATGTTTGATTTACTTTTATTTTATTATACTCCCATCTCTGCCTCCGAGCTGTAAGCTCTCGTCGCATTAGCCAAACCCGCCCACAGGTCGATGATAGGGGAGACAAACACAATGGCCAGCTGCCTCGAGACAACAGTCCAGCATAAACAGAGGGTGTAGAGAGAGCGAGAGAGAGAGAGAGAGAAAAAGAGAAAGAGAGAGAGAGAGAGAGAGAGAGAGAGAGAGAGAGAGAGAGAGAGAGAGAGAGAGAGAGTCCACTGTTTGCTAATGATCTGGTGCTTCTGTCCCCAACCAAGGAGGGCCTACAGCAGCACCCAGATCTTCTGCACAGATTCTGTCAGACCTGGCCCCTGACAGTAAATCTCAGTAAGACAAAAATAATGGTGTTCCAAAAAAGGTCCACTTGCCAGGACAACAAATACAAAATTCCATCTAGATAACGTTGCCCTAGAACACACAAAAATATATACTTACCTCGATCTAAACATCAGCACCACAGATAACTTCCACAAACATGTGAACGATCTGAGACACAAGGCAAGAAGGGCCTTCTACACCACACCATCAAAACGAACATAACATTTGAATTAGGCCAATATCCGCTAATTATCCAAATCCAGAAAAGAGCTGTTAGTAAATTACAACCACCTAAAAGGAAGCGATTCCCAAACCTTCCATAACAAAGCCATCACCTACAGAGAGATTAACATAGAGAAGTGTCTCCTAAGCAAGCTCGTACTGGGGCTCTGTTCACAAACACAAACAGACCCCAGAGAGCCCCAGGACAGCAACACAATTAGACCCAACCGAACCATGACAAAAATTAAAAATGATAATTACTTGACACATTGGAAAGAATTGACCAAAAAGCAAAGCAAACTGGAATGCTATTTGGCCCTAAACAGAGAGTACAAAGTGGCAGAATAGCTGACCACTGTGACTGACCCAAAATTGAGGAAAGCTTTGACTATGTACAGACTCAGTGAGCATAGCCTTGCTATTGAGATAGGCTGCCATTGGCAGACCTGGCACTCAAAAGAAGACAGGCTATGTGCACACTGCCCACAAAATGAGGTGGAAACTTCCTAACCTCCTGTCAAATGTATGGCCATATTAGAGACACATACAGTGCCTTTGGAAAGTATTCAGACGCCTTGACTTTTCCACATTTAGTTACATTACAGCCTTATTCTAAAATTGATTAAATAAAACAATTTATTCAGCAACCTACACACAAAACCCCATAATGACAAAGTGAAACAGGTTTTTAGAAAAATTTGCAAATTTATTAAAAATAAAAAACAGAAATACGTTATTTACGTAAGTATTCAGACACTTTGCTATGAGACTCGAAATTGAGCTCAGGTGCATCCTGTTTCCATTGATCATCCTTGAGACGTTTATACAACTTGGAGTCCACCTGTGGTAAATTAAATTGATTGGACATGATTTGGAAAGGCACACACCTGTCTATATAAGGTCCCACAGTTGACAGTGTATGTCAGAGCAAAAACCAAGCCATGAGGTCGAAGGAATAGTCCGTAGAGCTCCGAGACAGGATTGTGTCCAGGCACAGATCTTGGTGAAGGGTAGCAAAACATTTCTGTAGCATTGAAGGTCACCAAGCACACAGTGGCCTCCATCATTTTTTTAATGGAAGAAGCTTGGAACCACCAAGATTCTCCCTGGAGCTGACCGCCCGGCCAAACTGAGCAATTGGGTGAGAAGGGCCTTGGTCAGGGTGGTGATCAAGAGCTCGATGGTCACTCTTACAGAGCTCTAGAGTCCCTCTGTGGAGAAGGGAGAACCTTCCAGAAGGACAACCATCTCTGCAACACTCCACCAATCAGGCCTTTATGGTAGAGTGGCCAGAATGAAGCCACTCCTCAGTAAAAGGCACATGACAGCCCGCTAGGAGTTTGACAAAAGGCACCTAAAGACTCTCAGACCATGAGAAACAAGATTCTCTGGTCTGATGAAACCAAGATTGAACTCTTTGGGCTGAATGCCAAGCGTCACGTCTGGAGGCAGTGGTGGAAAAAGTACCCAATTGTCATACTTGAGTAAAAGTAAAGATACCTTAATAGAAAATGACTCAAGTAAAAGTGAAAATCAACCAGTAAAATACTACTTGAGTAAAAGTCTAAAAGTATTTGGTTTTAAATATACTTAAGTATAAAAAGTAAATATAATCGATAAAATGTACTTAAGTATCAAAAGTGAAAGTAAAAGTATAAATAATTTCAAATTCCTTATATATTTTTTAATTTATGGATAGCCAGGGGCACACCTCAACACTCAGACATAATTTACAAACAAAGCACTTGTGTTTAGTGAATCTGCCAGATCAGGTAGTAGGGATGACCAGGGATGTTCTCTTGATAAGCGTGTGAATTGGACAATTTTCCTGTCCTGCTAAGTATTCAAAATGTAACAAGTACTTAGGTAGTACTTTAAAGTATTTTTACTTAAGTACTTTACAACACTGTCTGGAGGAAACCTGACACCACGTTTTTCAGCAGCAGGGACTGGGAGACTAGTCACGATCGAGGCAAAGATGAACGGAGCAAATTACAGAGAGATCCTTGATAAAAACCTGCTCCAGAGCGCTCAGGATCTCTGACCGGGGAGAAGGTTCACCTTCCAACAGGACATCGACCCAAAGCACAGAGACAAGACAACGCAGGAGGGGCTTCGGGACATGTCTCTGAATGTCCTTGAGTGGCCCAGCCAGAGCCTGGCCTTAAACCCGATCGAACATCTCTGGAGAGACCTAGAAAATAGCTGTGCAGAAATGATCCCCATTCAGCCTGACAGAGCTTGAGAAGATCTGCAGAGAAGAATGGTAGAGACTCCCCAAATACTGGTATGCCAAGCTTGTAGAGTCATACCCAAGAAGACTCAAGAATGTAATCGCCGCCAAAGGTGCTTCAAGTACTGAGTAAAGGGTCTGAATATTTATGTACATTTGATATGTCAGTTGTTTATTTTTTGCTTTGTCATTATGGGGTATTGTGTGTAGATTAATGAGGGGGGAAAAACAACTTCCTCAATTTTACAATAAGGCTGTAACCTAACAAAATGTGGAAAAAGTCAAGGGGTCTGAATACTTTCCGAAGGCGCTGTATTTCCCTCAGATTACACAGACCCACAAATAATTTTAAAACGAATTCAAATTTGATAAACTCCCATCTACTGGGTGAAATACCACAGTGTGCCATCACAGGAGCAAGATTTGTGACCTGTTGCCAAAAGAAAAGAGCAACCGGTGAAGAACAAACACCATTGTAAATACAACCCATATTTATGTTTATTTATTTTCCCTTTTGTACTTTAACTATTTGCACATAGTTATAACACTGTACATAGCCATAATAAGACATTTGAAATGTCTCTATTCCTTTTAAACTCTTATGAGTGTAATGTTTGCTGTTCGTTTTTTATTGTTTATGTCACATTTGTTTATACATTTTTTTTAAATTTTATTTTTTATTTCACCTTTATTTAACCAGGTAGACCAGATGTAACTGGTCTACCTGAACAAGTTCTCATTTACAACTGTGACCTGGCCAAGATAAAGCAAAGCAGTGTGACAAAAAACAACAACACAGAGTTACACGTGGGATAAACAAAAGTACAGTCAATAACACAATAGAAAAACCTATATACAGTGTGTGCAAATGGAGTACGGAGGTAAGGCAATAAATAGGCGATAGTAGCGAAGTAATTACATTTTAGCAAATTAACACTGGAGTGATAAATGTGCAGATGATGTGCAAGTAGAAATACTGGTGTGCAAAAGAGCAACAAAAAAAGTAAATAAAAACAATATGGCGATGAAGTAGGTAGTTGGATGGGCTATTTACAGATGGGCTGTGTACAGGTGCAGCGATCGGTAAGCTGCTCTGACAGCTGATGCTCAAAGTTAGTGAGGGAGATATAAGTCTCCAACTTCAGCGATTTTTGCAATTGGTTCGAGTCATTGACAGCAGAGAACTGTAAGGAAAGGCGGCCAAAGAAGGTGTTGGCTTTGGGGATCACCGGTGAGATATATCCGCTGGAGCGCGTGCTAAGGGTGTGTGTTTCTATGGTGACCAGTGAGCTGAGATAAGGCGGAGCTTTACCTAGCAAAGACGTATAGATGACCTGGAGCCAGTAGGTTTGGCGATGAATATGTAGCGAGGGCCAGCCAACGAGAGCATACAGGTCACAGTGGTGGGTGGTATATGGGGCTTTGGTGACAAAACGTGGAAAACATATGTTTACTTGCTTTGGCAATGTAAACATATGTTTCCCATGCTAATAAAGCCCTTTGAATTTAATTTAGAGAGTGAGTGAGTGAGTGAGTGAGTGAGTGAGTGAGTGAGTGAGTGAGTGAGTGAGTGAGTGAGTGAGTGAGTGAGTGAGTGAGTGAGTGAGTGAGTGAGTGAGTGAGTGAGTGAGTGAGTGAGTGAGTGAGTGAGTGAGTGAGTGAGTGAGTGAGTGAGTGAGTCAGTGAGTCAGTGAGTGAGTGAGTGAGTGAGTGAGTGAGTGAGTGAGTGAGTGAGTGAGTGAGTGAGTGAGGAGAGTAGAGAGAAAGGAAGAGAGGGAGAGAGGCAATGATAGTGAGGATATACAGTTGAAGTCGGATGTTTACGTACACCTTAGCCAAATACATTTAAACTCAGTTTTTCACAATTCCTGACATTTAATCCTAGTAACAATGGGTCAGTTAAGATAACCACTTTATGTTAAGAATGTGAAATGTCAGAGTAATAGTAGAGAGAATGATTTATTTCAGCTTTTATTTCTTTCATCACATTCCCAGTGGGTCAGAAGTTTACATACACTCAATTAGTATTTGGTAGCATTGCCTTTAAATTGTTTAACTTAGGTCAAACATTTTGGGTAGCCTTCCACAAGCTTCCCACAATAAGTTGGGGGAATTTTGGCCCATTCCTCCTGACAGAGCTGGTGTAACTGAATCAGGTTTGTAGGCCTCCTTGCTCGCACACAGTTTTTCAGTTCTGCCCACAAATTTGAGGTCAGGACTTTGTGATGGCCAATCCAATACCTTGACTTTGTTGTCCTTAAGCCATTTTGCTACAAATTTGGAAGTGTGCTTGGGGTCATTGTCCATTTGGAAGAACCATTTGCGACCAAGCTATAACTTCCTGACTGATGTCTTGAGATGTTGCTTCAATATATCCACATAATTCTCCTCCCTCATGATGCCATCTATTTTGTGAAGTGCACCAGTCCCTCCTGCAGCAAAGCACCCCCCACAACATGATGCTGCCACCCCCGTGCTTCATGGTTGGGATGGTATTCTTCGGCTTGCAAGCCTTCCCCTTTTTCCTCCAAACATAACGATGGTCATTATGGCCAAACAGTTCTATTTTTGTTTCATCAGACCAGAGGACATTTCTCAAAAAAATACGATCTTTGCAAACCGTAGTCTTGCTTTTTTATGGCGGTTTTGGAGCAGTGGCTTCTTCCTAGCTGAGCGGCCTTTCAGGTTATGTCAATATAGGACTTGTTTTACTGTGGATATAGACACTTTTGTACCTGTTTCCTCCAGCTTCTTCACAAGGTCCTTTGCTGTTGTTTTGGGATTGATTTGCACTTTTCACACCAAAGTACGTTAATCTCTAGGAGACAGAACGCATCTCCTTCCTGAGCGGTATGATGGCTGCGTGGTCCCATGATGTTTATACTTGCGTACTATTGTTTGTACAGATAAACGTGGTACCTTCAGGTGTTTGGAAATTGTCCCCAAGGATGAACCAGACTTGTGGAGGTCTTGGCTGATTTCTTTTGATTTTCCCATGATGTCAAGCAAAGAGGCACCGAGTTTGAAGGTAGGCCTTGAAATACATCCACAGGTACACCTCCAATTATCTTAAATGATGTCAATTAGCCTATCAGAAGCTTCTAAAGCCATGACATCATTTTCTAGAATTGTCCAAGCTGTTTAAAGGCACAGTCAACTTAGTGTATGTAAACTTCTAACCCACTGGAATTGTGATACAGTGAATTATAAGTGTAATAATCTGTCTGTAAACAATTGTTGGAAAAATTACTTGTGTCATGCACAAAGTAGATGTCTTAACCGACTTGCCAAAACTATAGTTGTTAACAAGAAATTTGTGGAGTGGTTGAAAAACCAGTTTTAATGACTCCAACCTAAGTATATGTAAAATTCTGACTTCAACTGTAGGTGGTAGGAAAGCGTTATCAGTAGTCACTCTCCTTCATGTTCTAGGCCCCACAGACTGCTCAGCACCATCAACAGTCTCTAATCTAAAACAGCAGGTAGTAGTAGCACCATGCAGGGCATCTGCATGTGCAGGTGTGCCGAAAAACACCTGGCTATGCCACTGGAATGCTTCAGGAGCCTCCACAGCCCATTTGGGTAATCACTTCCTGTACAGGGAAAGCTGGGTAAAATGTGCTACAGATGTTGACTATAACACTACAGGACTGCCTGCTCTGTACAGTACAGTAGATCTCTCTCTTTCCTTCTTTCCTTCCTCCTCCAACTCCTTGTCTGGTAGCTCCCACTGAGATCTACAAGGAGGAGAATTCCTCTGTGTTACCAGCACCACCCTGCCCTTTCAAATGCACCCATAGTCTATGGGGCGCCAGCAGTCAGGGTTAGCTGCACTGTGTGTCTGCATGCTGCACATGCTAGCACATGGTGACTTTCAGCTGCCTACAATGGTCTTCTGAGGAGAAAAGAAAATCTATTGGAGATCTCCACCTGCCCCAGTCCACTCCAGCATCTCTCTCTCCCATAATCTCAGTCTCCAATTGTCTGTCTCCCACCTTTCCTATCACTCTCTTTTTTGAAGCGGAACTCAAGGGGTCAGTGTTTATGTAAGACTGGTGGAGAAGCAGACAGAGACAGATAGATACAAAAAAATGGAGAGAAAGAAAGAAAGCGAGAACGAGGAGAGCAAGAAGGAGAGCGAGCAAGAAGGAGAGAGGGGGAGATAAATGGAGCCAGTGCTGTTTTAATTAACTGCCAAATTGCTGCTGCCACATGTGGAGTGCCAAAATAAATGCTCAATTTCTGCGCACTCTATTCCCTAAATATGCTTGAATAGCCACCAGCAGAACCAAAAGCATGCCTTCATACAATCAGGGCAACCCCAATGGATACAAACGAAGGCATTTAGGATGTCTCAAATTTCAGATTTATTTCCAGAAAAAGTGAGATAAATCTATTTGATTAAATATCATGGGGTTCCTCATGCACATAGGTTCCTGAAAATCAGATGATTCCTCTTTCGAACATGCATTTTTGAGTGTTAATAACAGTAATATATTGTTCAGACAAACACTATTTTTCCTTACACCTGACCTGGTTCTGCATAATAACAGCAAATTCCATAGTGTTGCATTTCACAAAATAAAACAAGATCAAATTCAATGTCACTGACATTTAAAAAGTTGAATACTAAAATGATTGCCATAATGAAAAAACATAATAATAATAACACTTCAAAAATACTTTCATTTTGACAATTAAATGAGGGTTGTTAATTAGAGGTAGGCCTATTATTCGTCATTAATTAAAATATAATTAAGCCATAGTAAGCTAATAAGCTAGCCTAATAAATATGTAATTTAGGTGATGATATAATTTATTTCCCATATTACTTAGAGATCCCATAATATTTCCCATAATTACAGAGATCTAAACTATTCCAAAATGCATTATCAGTTTCCAGTCATACAGAATACACAGCAGAATAACAGCTTGGAATATTCCACCTACCTGTGCATAGCGAACCTCTTATGGTGAGATCCAGTGAGTTGTCGGGTCTCAATTTCCTTTTTTATAAGGGAAAATTCGTAACTTGTTTGGTTTCAAAGAACTCCTCCTACATGACACCTCCACATGAGATGGGAAAGAGATCCATCATCATCATAGAGAGACAAATCATTCCCTTTGTTGTATTTTATCAGTTGGCAATTTATGTTGCCATCAAACATTTGGACTCTCCATGTGCATTATTTATGGCAATTCAAAAATCTGCAACTCATTTCAAATAAAATGAGAAAGTAATCTTTCAAATGCAATCCACTGAATTTTTTTGTATATCTTTTGCTATTTCTTTCAGTCAGCGCAGTTATTTATAAGAAGGCTCTTGCTAGTAAGTCACTCTATTAATGCAATTTCCACATAAATCCACTTTTAAGCGTCGGAAACCTTCCAACTCAGACAAGTCACTCATAATTCTGCGTTATTTGCATCCAACCCCATCTATTGCAAGAGTCTCCGCATGCATGAAGTTGAGTTGGCCCCACCCCTCAAACTCACACAGACTGTGAGACGAAAAACCAGAGGTGGAGCACAGTTGGAGTGTGCTGTTTGTAAAATATCATTAGTGCTAATCTGTGTTGTAATGAAGCACGAAAAAATATCCGTAACGTTCGGCCATCAAGCCTTGCCCAGCTGGAATTTTGTAATGATAATATTTTCATTCCTGAAAAGATAATATATTGTAGCGACCCGCACAGACAGCTGTGTGTTATGTGTTAGGCTAGTAGGTGGTTGTGTTCGCGGGGTCCGACATGTCAGTCAACCTGCTATCTGCCAATCACGGGAATGCCTGGAATGTTCTGATGCCGGGCATCCTGGCGGTTGGCGGAGTGGCGTGGAGGGGGGTTGGGCAGGGGGATGGAGCATTGGAAGTTAAGACCAGGTTTTGCCTTTGTTCTCTCTCTTACGTCTGGGCTTCACAAGAGAAGGTCACGATTGGCTTGTGGGTTATCTTTCATTTATTTGGCGTGAGCTACGGCCAAACAGTAGCCTGTGTAAAGTTGGTTTAATAAACCGTCCATTCGTAAACTCAATCCTCTGTCTGGACAGTCGTTCTTTTATGATCTAGTCAGGTCATTACATTGGTGTCAGAAGTAAAAACGTTGATAAAAGTTTGCCAGCTAGCTAGCTGACTTCTGTGGCTAGCTACCGTAGGTGAGAACGGGGGTTGAAAATGCTTCGAGGGAATCCGAAAGTGAAGGTGGAGGTAGGGGACGATTATGGCCAAGGAGATACGTGTGAATGGACGTCGGAGGTTCTGGCTGAGGAGATCGCCAGGGCGTCGGAGCGCAGAGGCCGCTTGAGGGAGGACGCTAGAGTGATGGCGGCTGAAGCGGGCATGAGCGCCTCGTCGACTGTGTTTCGCGCGGATTCTGGTGGGCGGGCCGAAGTGGTGACGTCGACGCGGCGGGACGAGGAATCTGGGGCTCAGGATGTAAACAAACATGGCGGCGCCCAGTTCCCGGCTGCGTCCGTATCTGTTAAGACCCCGAAGTATTCCGGTAAGGCGGATTGGGAAGCTTTTCATGCTCAGTTTGAACTGTTAGCTCATTTTAGGGGGTGGTCGGATGACGAAAGGGCACTGCAGTTGGCTTTATGCCTCACGGATGAAGCTCTGGCCTGTTTGATATTGATTAGCCCCGAGGACAGACATGATTATGGCGCTTTAGTGGGAGCACTGAGGAGGCGCTATGGACAGTGTGTACAGCCCGGGCTACTGCGCTCCGAACTGAGTAATAGACGCAGGCAGCCTGGAGAGCCTCTACAGGTGTTAGCTAATGACATTGAGAGCCTCTCTCGGCGGGCATATGCTCACATGCCCCCCTCCGTGCAGAGCGAGCTAGCACGGGACCAGTTCATACAGGCGCTCTCTCCTACGGAGCTGCGCATACAGACCCAGCTGGCTCATCCTGAGTCATTGCAGATAGCCTTGGAGATGGCTTTGGAGAGGGAGCTGGTGTGGGCTGGGACTTCAGCTGGGGCTTTGGTGGGGGTGCAGGGAGACACACCCTCTGTGCGAGCTGGGGGGCAGAGCAGCCCGGAGCCGGAAAAGCCTGCATGGGTGGCTGAAATGACAGAACTCATTCGTGCTGTGTCGCTACAGGCGGCACAAAACACACACCCTGGTCCCAGGGTCTGCTGGGGTTGTGGCCAGCCAGGCCGAAATTGCCCCATGTCCCCCAGAGCTCAGGGAAACGGCTCGGGGTCCGCATAGACCGGGTAGTGTGGACCCCTGGCTTTCTATCCCAACCACCATCATCTTCAGGAGGAGCCCACCGGCACAGACGGGGAAGCAAGGCTCCACTTCCCCCAGAAGCAGACGAGAGTAAGCGAATGGAGCCTGTTGTTGTGGTGGGCCGGACCTGTGTTGGGGACTTTTGTCATGTCCCTGTCACTGTGGAGGGTGTGCCCTGCTCCGCCCTGGTGGACACTGGGTCCACAGTAACCCTGGTGAGGCCAGATATTGTGCCAGGTTGGACTCAGTGTGAGCCTACAACTGTGCAGCTCCGCACAGTCACAGGTGAGCTGGCACCCATGAAAGGGAAGGGAATAATGACTCTGACAGTAGGGGGCAGGACTGTGCGTCATCCTGTGTGGGTGGCGGCTGTGCAGGACCCTTGTATCCTGGGGTTGGACTTTCTTAGGAGCACAGGCTGCCAGTTAGACCTAAATAGGGGCACACTGAGCTTCCAGGGAGGGCCGGAAGTCACCATGGCCCCCCCTAATGTCACATTCACTCAACCCAACAAACCCTTTACTCCAACAGTTAAAGCAGCAGAGACTCATGGCTGCCCCCCCTCCCCCACAGCTGTGTGTGACTTTTCCCCAGCCCCCCTGTCACCTACTGCGGTGTGTTACATTCCCCTAGCTACCTCCATGACACAGCCCTCTGTGAGCCCAGGCCGCGCCCCCCCAGCCCAGCTACCCTAGATGGGAGAGGAGAGGACACTGTCTGCAGTGAGGGAGATATGGGGGAGGAACTGTGTTGGTCTTGACCCCGAGCAGCAGGAACGGTTGTGGCAGTTGCTGTTTGAATTCAGAGACAGCTTTGCGCTGAGTGAGGAAGAGGTGGGTCAGACTCATCTGGTGCAGCATGAGATCGACACAGGTGATGCTCGACCCATCAAGATGCGTCCCCGCCGTATCCCGCTGGCACGCCAGGAGGCGGCAGACAAGGCTGTGTTGGAGATGCAGCGGGCAGACTTCATTGAGCCCTCAGACAGCCCCTGGGCGGCGCCAGTCGTCATGGTTCCGAAGAAGGGGGGCAAGCTGAGGTTCTGTGCGGACTACAGGCGGCTGAATGAGGTAACCAGGAAGGACTCATACCCCATACCACGTATCGATGAGTCGCTGGACCTGGTTAGGGGGTCCTCCTGGTTCTCCTCACTAGACCTCCGCAGTGGCTACTGGCAGGTGCCCCTCTCCCCAGAGGCCAGAGCCAAAACTGCATTCTCCACTAACAGAGGACACTGGCAGTTCAAGGTCCTGTGCTTTGGCCTGTGCAACGCTCCAGCTACTTTTGAGCGTTTGATGGACAGGGTGCTGGATGGCATCCCCAGACAGCAGTGTCTGGTATACCTCGATGACATCCTGGCCCATGGCAGCTCCTTCCAGTCAGCCCTGGGGGCGCTACGGCGTGTGCTGGAGAGGGTGGCTGCCGCAGGTCTGAAGCTCCACCCCGAGAAGTGCCACTTCATGAGGAGAGAGGTGTCCTTCTTGGGCCACCGAGTGGGGAAGGAGGGGATCAGCACCATGGAGGACAAGGTAGGGGCTGTCAGAGACTGGCCCACCCCCACCGACCAGCGTCAGCTGAAGAGCTTCCTGGGCCTGGCCTCGTACTACAGGAGGTTTGTACGGGGCTTCTCAAGCGTTGCTGCTCCACTGAACCGCCTGCTGCCGAAGGACAAAGCTTTCACTTGGACAGTGGAGTGTGAGGAGGCGTTCAACACCCTCAAACGTGCACTGATCGAGGCCCCCGTGCTCGCCCCCCCTGACCTCACCTTGCCCTTTATCCTGGACACAGACGCGAGCAATGTGGGCATGGGTGGGGTGCTGGCCCAGGTGGGGCCAGCGGGGGAGAGAGTGGTGGCGTACTTCAGCAAAACATTTGACAAACATGAGCGCCGCTACTGTGTCACCCGGCGGGAGCTCTTGGCTGTTGTGGCTTCCGTCAAACACTTCAAGTACTACCTGGGTGGTCTGCCCTTTACTGTAAGGACTGACCACTCTGCTCTCCAGTGGCTCATGTCTTTCAGAGAGCCAGAGGGGCAGGTGGCACGCTGGTTGGAGGAGCTTCAGCCGTATGACTTCACAGTGGTGCACAGGGCAGGGGCACGCCACTCCAACGCCGACGCCATGTCCCGTCGGCCCTGTACTGCAGACGGCTGCCGCCACTGCGAACGGAGAGAGGGACGGGAGAGAGAGCTGTGTGCAGAGGGGGTCTGTGCCACAGTGTGTCGGGCGAGCGGGCCTGTCTGCTGTGAGCTGCAGACTGTCGACGTGGCTGAATGGCGGCAGCAGCAGGGACGGGACACAGACCTACAGCCAGTGCTACAGTGGGTAGAGGCGCAGGTGAGGCCACCATGGGAAGAGGTGACAGCGCTCTCACTCGCGACCAAAGGGTTGTGGTCAAAGTTTGAGAGACTGCGGCTGGCTGATGGCGTGCTACAGCGGGCATGGAAGGAGTCAGCTACGGGAGAGGAGAGGTGGCAGGTGGTGGTCCCAAAAGCATTGCGGGAGGCTGTGCTCCAGAGTACTCATGGCGGGGTGGGGACTGGACACTTTGGGGTCACAAAAACACTGCGCCGTCTCCGTCAGGGCTTCTACTGGGGGCAGCACAAGAGGGATGTGGAGGACTTTTGTCGCCGCTGTGACAACTGCACAGCGAGAAAGGGCCCCCCAGGCCGCTCTCATGCTCAGCTCCAACAGTTCCCAGTGGGGGCTCCCATGGAGAGGGTGGGAGTGGATGTAGTTGGGCCGTTCCCCACCACAGACAGTGGAAACCGCTGGGTGCTCACGGCCATGGACTATTTCACAAAATGGCCCGAGGCCTATGCTCTGCCTGACCAGGAGGCAGAGACCATCGTCGACGCCCTGACAGCGGGGATGTTCAGCAGGTTTGGAGCTGCAGAGTCCATCCACAGCGACCAGGGCAGAAACTTTGAGTCCCGTGTGTTCGCCACCATGTGTGAGAGGCTGGGTATGCACAAGACCCGCACTACTCCTCTCCATTCTCAAAGTGATGGCCTTGTAGAGCGCTTCAATAAAACGCTTGGACAGCAGCTGGCCATCGTCTCTTCCAAACACCAGCGTGACTGGGACAAGCACCTGCCTATGGTCCTCATGGCATGCCGCTCCGCTGTCCAAGACTCCACCTCCTGCACGCCTGCCCTCCTCATGCTGGGGAGAGAGATCCGCACCCCTGCGGAGATGGCGTTTGGTCGGCCCCTGCATAGCCCTCATGTTCCCCCGGGGCCGGAGTATGCCCGGAGACTCCAGGACCGCCTGGAGACAGCCCACACCTTCGCCAGAGAGCAGCTGGTGAATGCAGGTGTGAGGCAGAAGAGGAACTATGACGTGCACACCCGGGGAAGGCACTTTGTGGCTGGGGAGCTGGTCTGGGTCTACAGCCCGCTAAGGAAAAAAGGCAGATGCCCCAAGTTGGACAGTCACTGGGTGGGACCCTGCAGTGTCCTGGAGAGGGTAGGGGAGGTTGTTTACCGGGTGCAGCTTCCTCCCAGGGGGAGAAAGGTGGCACTGCACCGGGACAGGTTAGCCCCATACAGAGGGGCCTCTTCTCCCCAAACCCCAGGAACCCCCACAATTCCCCTCTCTGGCAATGCCATTCTCCAGGCACCCACCCCCAGGTGCCGCAGACAAGGCTCCAGACAGCCCACTCCCCCTGTCTCCCCCCCTGTGTCACCGCGTGGTTCCCCAGAGCCACGGACTGTATTACCCGTTCCCGCTTCCTTGTCCCCCATATCCCTGCCTTCATCCCCTGGTTCCCAGAGGGGCACTCTGCGACCATCACGGCCACGCAGGCAAAGGAGACCTCCGGGTCGCTTCAGAGACTTTGTTTGTTCCCTCGGGGACGAGGGACTTTGTGGTGGGGGGGCTGTGTAGCGACCCGCACAGACAGCTGTGTGTTATGTGTTAGGCTAGTAGGTGGTTGTGTTCGCGGGGTCCGACATGTCAGTCAACCTGCTATCTGCCAATCACGGGAATGCCTGGAATGTTCTGATGCCGGGCATCCTGGCGGTTGGCGGAGTGGCGTGGAGGGGGGTTGGGCAGGGGGATGGAGCATTGGAAGTTAAGACCAGGTTTTGCCTTTGTTCTCTCTCTTACGTCTGGGCTTCACAAGAGAAGGTCACGATTGGCTTGTGGGTTATCTTTCATTTATTTGGCGTGGGCTACGGCCAAACAGTAGCCTGTGTAAAGTTGGTTTAATAAACCGTCCATTCGTAAACTCAATCCTCTGTCTGGACAGTCGTTCTTTTATGATCTAGTCAGGTCATTACAATATTTTGACTTTACATTTAAATACATAATCCTTAGTTGCTGTGCACAGGCCTACACTAATAAGACTATTGAATCAATTTGATGATTTATATCTCTCCTTGACGTGTGTTTTCTGCCAGCGCGCGAAGGTGCAGTTTTGGCGCAGGGTAAGGACGGTGCAAAGAATGCAAAAGAAATTTAGACTTTGCCCACATCGAAATCACCATTCAACTGTTGAGTTAGCTGTTCGTTTCTTTTTTTATTTTTTTATTTTTTAGAATTGGCCATATTTGTGGTTTCTTTTTTAGAATTGGCCATATTTGTCGTTGGCTAATATTAACTGCCAATTGGAATTGCTAAATGAAATAGTATTGACTTGAGGTAAAACGTTTGGTTGTTAGCTAGGCTATGTCATTACCATGCTATCATCCTAGAGTACATATTGTATGAATTTGAGGGGCAACGTTTTCTACTCATAGCCAAAGGCTATACAGGATACAAAAGTTGTAATTTACCGAAAGTGCTACCTTTCTCTTATTATTTAGGATAGTAGCCAAAATATATCGTCCATGGTAGTTGTGCATCTGTCATTTTATTTGCAGTAGCTGATAACACTTCACTGTCCTTGACAGGTGTTTGCCACGAGAACTGGACGTTTTGGCGCCATGTGCGAACAAGGTGAAAAATGCCAAATTAATGTTGTCTTTTATATATCTAAGTATGTTTGATTCTTTTGAAGTGTCCAGTTTTGCTAAAGTAATATTGATTGCCAACAGTGTTGGAAAAAGTACCCAATTGTCATACTTGAGTAAAAGTAAAGATACCATAATAGAAAATGACTCTAGTAAAAGTGAAAGTCACCCAGTATAATACTACTTGAGTAAAAGTCTAAAAGTATTTGGTTTTAAATATACTTAAGTATCAAAAGTAAATGTAATTGCCAACATATACTTAACTATCAAAAGTAAAAGTATAAATCATTTCATATTCCTTATATTAAGCAAACCAGACTGCACGATATTCTTGTTTTATTTCATTTAAGGATAGCCAGGGGCACACTCCAACACTCAGACGTAATTTACAAACTAAGCGTTTGTGTTTACGGAGTCTGCCAGATCAGAGGTAGTAGGGATGACCAGGGACCTTCTCTTGATAAGTGTGTGAATTTGACAAATTTCTTGTATTGCTAAGCATTCGAAATGTAACGAGTACTTTTGGGTGTCATGGAACATTTATGGAGTAAAAAGTACATTATTTTCTTTAGGAATGTAGTGGAGTAAAAGTAAAAGTAGTCAAACATATTTATAGTAAAGTAAAGTACAGATACCACAAAAAACTACTTAAGTAGTAGGTTAAAGTATTTTTACATAAGTACTTTACACCACTGATTGCCAATCATTATTTTAAAAGAACTGTCCTTGTCTTTAGGTAGAAAAGAAAGGCAATCAGAAGGATGGAAGAAACTGTTACATGAGCATGACTAGGACATACAGTATGACTTCGAAGAGCAAGGTTAGTTCATTTGTCTCAATTGATAGCTTGTCTGTGATTAGGAGTCCCATAAGGCGGAGCACAATTGGCCCAGCGTCGTCCGGGTTTAGCCGGTGTAGGCCGTCATTGTAAATAAGAATTTGTTCTTAACTGACTTGCCTAGTTAAATAAATAAATAAAATACAATTCAAATTATCTGCCCTCTATAATATGGTATAAAAGTACTACCTTTTCTAATGTTCAATAACGTATTTAAAACCACCTGTTTTGCATAAGATTATAGAACTGTGACAGAAGGGGCATTATTAAATGTAGGCTATGCTGTGTATTCTAGTAGGCAACGTGGTCCTGGAGTCATGGAAAGTTGTTGAATAAGCCATTGAGTTCCCAAAATGTTGCACTTATTGTCATGAACAATCATTTATCCAGTCAGAGAGCAAAATAAACACAATTTCGACAGAAAAGTTGCAAATATTATATCTACCTCTAAACCCTGGGCCCTTTTAAACTAATATGGTGTACTTCGGTCATGTATCTCTTAACGCTCCCCACATATTTCCTTCCTACCACCTCTCCATTTTGCAGAGGGGCAAGGTTGAGAGTGCGTGCTATTCACTAATAAGGAGCAGGAAAGTTTTCTAATGAGTTTTGGCCCACCAATCAACCTAAAAGAGATTATGTATTATTTACACCAGAACTGGCCTCATATAAACCAATCTTGCATGACATGGAATGATCATGCTTAAAGTGTTGTTTAGTAATCGGAAACTCATAGTTCCATCAATCTCTCTCGCTCTTGCTCTCCTCTCTTTCCCAGTGATGAATAACAGTTAGCACACTTGTTTCTCTTGCTTAAGTGTTGCAGAATGTTTAGATACCCATCAAATCAACCAGAGTATTTGTCCCAATAGAATAAGAGGATGAGAGTGAGAGAAGATAGAGAGAAATGACAAGTGTAGAAGAAATGACAAGGTTAGTAAGCTTCTGCACTGACAGTATACATTGTGTAGAAAACATGAAGAACACCTTCCAAATATTGAGTTGCCCCCCCCACCCACCCCCATGTTGACTCCAATGCTTCCCACAGTTGTGTCAAGTTAGCTGGATGTCCTTTGGGTGGTGGACCATTCTTGATAAACATGGGAAACTGTTGAGCGTGAAAAACCCAGCAGCGTTGCAGTTCTTGACACAAACCAATGCGCCTGGCACTTACTGTACTACTATACCACGTTCGAAGGCAGTTAAATATTTTGTCTTGCCCATTCACCCTCTGAATGGCACATACACAATCCATGTCTCAATTGTCTCAAGGCTTAAAATGTATTCTTTAACCTGTCTCCTCCCCTTCATCTACACCAGTGGTTCCCAAACTTTTTATATTCCCGTATCCCTTCATACATTCAACCTCCAGCTGCGCACCCCCTCTAGCACCAGGGTCAGAGCACTCTCAAATGTTGTTTTTTGCCATCATTGTAAGCCTGCCATACACACACAATACGATACATTTATTAAACATAAGAATGAGTGAGTTTTTGTCACAACCCGGCTCGTGGAAAGTGACAAAGAGCTTTTATAGGACCAGGGCACAAATAATAAAATAATAATAATCAATAATTTTGCTCTTTATTTAGCCATCTTACATATAAAACCTTATTTGTTCATCAAAAATTGTGAATAACTCACCACAGGTTAATGCGAAGGGTGTGCCTGAATGATGCACATAACTCTGCAATGTTGGGTTGTATTGGAGAGAGTCTCAGTCTTAAATCATTTTCCACACACAGTCTGTGCCTGTATTTAGTTTTCATGCTAGTGAAGGCCGAGAATCCACTCTCACGTAGGTAAGTGGTTGCAAAGGGCATCAGTGTCTTAACAGCACGATTTTCCAATGCAAGAAACTCTGAGTGCAGCCCTATCCAGAATTCTAGCAGTGTTTTCTGATTAAATTACATTTTCACAGAACCGCTTCTTGCAATTTCGATGAGGCTCTCTTGTTCAGATATCAGTAAGTGGACTGGAGGCAGGGCATGAAAGGGATAACGAATCTAGTTGTTTGTGTCGTCCGTTTCGGGAAAGTACCTGCGTAATTGCGCACCCAGCTCACTCAGGTGCTTCGCTATATCCCATTTGACATTGTCCGTAAGCTTGAGTTCATTTGCACACAAAAAATCATACAATGATGGAAAGACCTTTGTGTTGTCCTTGTTAATGTAGACAGAGAAGAGCTCCAAATTCTTAATCATAGCCTACATTTTGTCCCACACATTGAATATAGTTGCGGAGAGTCCCTGTAATCCTAGATTCAGATCATTCAGGCGAGAAAAAACATCACCCGGATAGGCCAGTCGTGTGAGAAACTCGTCATCATGCAAGCGGTCAGACAAGTGAAAATGATGGTCAGTAAAGAAAATTTTAAGCTCGTCTCTCAATTTAAAAAACAAAACTTGTCAATACTTTTCCCCTTAATAACCAGCGCACTTCTGTATGTTGTAAAAGCGTTACATGGTCGCTGCCCATATCATTGCATAATGCAGAAAATATACGAGAGTTAGGGGCCTTGCTTTAACAAAGTTAATGTTTTTCACTGTAGTGTCCAAAACGTCTTTCAAGCTGTCAGGCATTCCCTTGGCAGCAAGAGCCTCTTGGTGGATGCTGCAGTGTATCCAAGTGGCGTCGGGAGCAACTGCTTGCAGTACCACTCCACTATGTCTCCCTGTCATGGCTTTTGCGCCATCAGTACAGATACCAACACATCTTGACCACCAAAGTCCATTTGATGTCACAAAGCTGTCCAGTACTTTAAAATATCCTCTCATGTTGTCCTGGTTTCTAGTGGTTTGCAGAAGAGGATGTCTTCCTTAATTGACCCCCCATAAAAGTAACGGACATATACCAGGAGCTGTGCCAGGCCCACCACGTCTGTTGACTCATCCAGCTGTAACTCATAGAATTCACTGGCTTGTATGCGAAGCTGTAATTGTTTCAAAATATCTCCTGCATGTCACTGATGCATCGTGAAACAGTGTTGTTTGATGAATGCATTGTCTGTATAGTTTTTTGGGCCTTTTCCCCAGCATTGTCCCAGCCATATACGCGGCAGAAGGAAGAAGTAAGTCCTCCAAAATAGTATGGGGCTTGCCTGTCCTAGCCACTCGGTAGCTCACCATATAAGACGCTTCTAGCCCCTTCTTATTAATGGTATCTGTTGCTTTTATACATGTCTTCTACTCGAAAGTCGTCTTTATTCTCACTCAAAAAACTCCCGTGGATTATTTTTCAAATTGTCATGTTTCGTTAAAAAAATTCTGCGCAAGAGTGAAGGTTTCCCGCGAGAGAGTAATGGTTCCTGTGATTTGATGTTAATTATTTGACTAGGCTACCTGTATTTGACATTGTGTTGTTATTTCACTGAACACTAGATGGTTATATTTTATTTTGGGCAGTGAAACATTGCTACTGTGGCGGAAAAAAAACCTCACCCAAATGTAATAGCACCGTTGGAAAATATAAATGTACTGTTTGAAAAATAATTTTTTATATATATATATTTTATATATATATAAGAAGAAAAAAAATGTGAATCACATTTATACTGCGCGTACCCCAGTTTGGGAATACCTGATACACTGATTGAAGTACATTTGACAGGTAAGCTCAATAAGGGATCATAGCTTTCACCTGGATTCACCTGGTCAGTCTATGTCATGGAAAGAGGAGGTATTCTTAATGTTTTGTACACTCAGTGTATGTTAAATTAACATCAATCTCAACACAGTTTCCATTTCCTCATAATCCAACAGGGGGCCATAAACAGCAATTCCTGGAGATTCTTCAGAGCAGTGATCCTTGTAAACTGTGAATTTTGGGCTAGAGGTTCCCAGTCTCCTCTAGCTCAAACCACAATATGTGAGACAACTTACAGTTTATAAATCGCGTTGGTACTATTTTCACAAGTATGTGGTGAATTTTCTATACTCTTAGTAAAAAACTCCAAACTGGTAACACTTGTAACACAGTCTTACATTCAAAACCTTTCATTGTGCATTCATTTTGTTTGTAGACATCTTTCACCACACAACCATTGATCCAAAATGTAAGTGACCATTGATCCAAAATATACTGTGAAATATAATGAGTACATTGGTTTAATCGCCAAAACACAACATAATCATATCTTCTCAATGTAGTTATTTTAACAACCAGTTAATCCAATAGCAAAAAATGTAAGATACATTTCAAAATTACCCTTTGAATGTTCTATGCTACAGTACTGTAAATTACAGTACATTACACTGTTTTCACATTTGGCAATAGACTTACACTACCCATTAAAATGGACCCTGGAGGAGGGTGGTACGCTCATAGGGAATGTCTTGAGCATTTGGCATTAGGTTCTCATCGAAATTGCGGTAAATATCCTCATTGTTCATGCACCTGGGGAAAAACCTTTTGGCACGGCGAATCCAAGCCTAACATAGGTCTGGATTGAAATCATTTCATGCCTCATCGATGGCCTGAAGGAGAGTGGTATGCTCATGGGGACGGTAATCATACATTTTCCACCTGTTTTTTTTAATCACTCAATACAATCAATCAAATGTATTTATAAAGCCCGTTTTACATCAGCAGTTGTCACCAAGTGTTTATACAGAGACCGAGCTTAAACCCCAGAGAGCAAGCAATCGGATGTAGAATCGTGTATTGTAATTTACAGTATTGTATTGTTCTTATGTATCGTAGTGGTCCTGTATGTGGCTCAGTTCATAAGAACATGTCACTAGCAACACCAGAGTTGCGGGTTTGATTCCCACTGGGGTCACATACCAAAATGTGTGGACTGTTGTCACTTTGGATAAAAGTCTCTGCTCCATAAATGGTATATATTACGGTATTACTGTACTGTATTGGCCAATGCAATTTTAGTAAAACATGTTTACTGTATATAGGGGATACATTTCTTTCTTGTTTTGGACTTCCTTGATTATTTGCGTATCGGTACTGTATTCTATTGATATTGTATTACTGCACTGTAGGAGCAAGAAACAAAAGCATTTAGCTGCACCTGTTGTAACATTTGCTAATCTGTGTACACGACCAATACACTTTGATTTGATTTGTTACATACAGTACATCTCTGATCTTGTTAATATCAAATGTTTAAAAAAATGTACTGTTAAGTAAAATCATAATAGTCATCATCATAGTAGTACATTGGAGTATATATACTTTTTTATGTTTCTACTTTACAGGCATACATTTTCATTATGTAGTTCTCCAAATCTGTATTAGACAAACAAGTTTACATGTAAAATATACAATTCAGTAATAATTTGTATTGTCGCCAAACCCCTGGCTCCAGGTCATCTACAAGTCTCTGCTATGTAAAGCCCTGCCTTATCTCAGCTCAATGGTCACCATAGGAGCACCCACCCGTAGCACACGCTCCAGCAGGTATATTTCACTTGTCACCCCCAAAGCCAATTCCTCCTTTGGCCGCCTTTCCTTCCAGTTCTCTGCTGCCAATGACTGGAACAAACTGCAAAAATCACTGAAGCTGGAGACTCATATCTCCCTCACTAACTTTAAGCACCAGCTGTCAGAGCAGCTCACAGATCACTGCACCTGTACATAGACCATCTGTAAATAGCCCATCCAACTACCTCATCTCCATACTGTATTTATTTATCTTGCTCCTTTGCACCCCAGTATCTCTACTTGCACATTCATCTTCTGCACATCTATCACTCCAGTGTTTAATTGCTATATTGTAATTACTTCGCCACCATGGCCTATTTATTGCCTTACCTCCCTTATCTTACCTCATTTGCACAGACTGTATATACACTTTTTCTACTGTATTATTGACTGTATGTTTGTTTATTCCATGTGTAACTCTGTGTTGTTGTATGTGTCGAACTGCTTTGCTTTATCTTGGCCAGGTCGCAGTTGTAAATGAGAACTTGTTCTCAACTAGCCTACCTGGTTAAATAAAGGTGAAATAAAATTTAAAAAATAAAAAAATAAGCATGGAGAGATCCCAATAAGGGGAGCAGTCTTTGAAGAAGGCGAACAGTTAAAAAATATGAATTTTCTTTTAATACCGTTTTGTATAAGAACTGCACACAGTAATGACTCTTGCAGAAGCAAGCCTGAAGAAAGTGTCCTGGACCAGGCTATTCTTTTCAGTCAGTTATGAGGAAATTAATCATCTGTGATTGCTGAAATCCACCCCCCAGGTGTTTAATCCAATGCATTCTGAAAAAAGAGTATAGCAACAGTGGCCATTATTATGTTGAGGAACATATGGTTGTCCTACAGCATGAGTTTACATATTAATGGTATTCACAGTTGCTGCAAGATAGTAGTGACCCTTCATGTTGTCTGAGAGAAGACTGGAGTTCAAAAGCTGAACTGATGCCAAACAGAATAATTGCTTTATAACCAATAAAAGAGGCCTTGCACAAAACATTAAAGGTGCATTATGCACAAATCGCTTCGCCATTTCCTGGTTGCTTAACTTCTAATAGTTAACTTAATTTCAGTCAATGTGACAAAACAAGCAATGTATAGTGTAAAGAATCATTGTACCATCTAAACCGCTGTGAAATATCTTTTCCATCATCAAAAATATTATATTTTCAGTTATTTGAAGCTGATGTAACAAAACCAAAAGTTAAAGACACTAAAACTAAACTTAAAAACAGGAAGCCTAGAAACAATGCACATAGAACAGATCTATCGCTTCTTAGACTTGCTTCCAAGGAAAATGACAGATCTATAATCCATATTTCTATGTGAATTTGGTCAGGTCGTCAAAAAATTACATATTGCAGCTTTAAACAGTAACAGCAACATTCTCCCCAAGGACAACTTTAATACAGTCATCTTCCCCACTAGCCATCTCTTTATTAATGTGTCCTGCGCATCATTTCAAGAGGGTAAACACAAAAGTAGATGGACAGGCAGATGGTAGTTTTGTAACATGTCAATGATATAGAAAGTACAGTAGCAAATACATTTGGGGTAATCAGTTTGAAATATCAAAAACAGTGAGCATAATCTAATATTCAGAGTGAGCTTTGCTTATTTGTGATTTGTGACATGTGGTTTGAGTTTGAGGGAGCATCTATGCATGTTTATCCTCAGGCCTCTACTTGGCTTGTCTTCCTTCCCTCACTATATAAACCTTAACGAGCTGAGCTTTAGTTACCAGGGGGATTATCATGTGGTAGGGACAGTATACACTGTGGTGGCGACCAATGATCGGCCATGTAGTAGATTGATTGTATGTACTGTCTGCCACACATTTGTTTGTGATTTATATGTTTTGGATGCAGACACAAGTTGAAGATGATGCAAGTCTGTTTGATTGATGGACTAGATATAAGAATTACAGTAGCATGTCTTCACAACATGCTGGGCAATTTGTTGGGTTTATAACCCTTTTTATGATTTAAGTGGGATTTTGTTTTTGCTATTGTTTTGGCTTGGTACTCAACTTAAGTTGCCTGTAACTACTCAGTTAGTGTATATAGACAGCATGGGGCACCCTCATGTTCTGTTTTACAGCATCAGCCTAGCTTTATTGTTGTACTTTCTTTACAGTTGTTCTATTAAACGTCTAAATTTGGAAAACGAGAACTCTTTGGAAAACGAGAAAATTTGCCCACAAGTTGTGGGCAAATTCTTATTAGGAGCCTTGGGAGAAAACTTTAAAGATTCTTCAATTTACATACATTTGGTCCTAAATGGCATGCCTATGGCTTTTTGGACCTTATTTACAAGTCGTTTGATTTTAGTTTGCCTGTTTTTGTAATAGGTTAATCTATTATGAACAAAAGCATACATAGTGACACTGTATAGCAGAGCACTAGTAACAAACAACCATCTTGATCAGCTTCTAATCGTTTATTCGACATATTCAAAGCCAACTTTTCATTTTACTTTAATTTGGCACCTTCTATGTCAAATTGTAACATGTCAAAGATTATAATATGTTAATGCCGTCATTTGAACCCACCAACCCGGCTGTCTATATATTCTTGATGTGACCACAGTGTTTTTCTTGAGCACTAAATTTGGTGACAACACAGTCTCTATAAGCCATATATTTAAGATCTCAGTTGGAACATCAGAAGGAATGTTACCACTTTCTACAGTTAACACTGTTATTTTCACAGTATAACAGAAAAAGAAAGCAAATAACAAGCAGCACAAACCATGTGTGATGGGGCCAGTTTGACCGGAGATCCCTAAGCACTTTATAAGTCGCTGTTAACGACCGTAATGGTCATTTAGTCATACGCACATCCACTGCAATCCCTCTCGAAGTTGGAGTGCCACATATCGCTCCGCCTGCCAAGAGACATCCTGAGGGAGCCCTAAAACCAAGTCAGACAGTCTTTTTGGTGTCAGATATGAGATTTTTATGCATGCAAATGTTACAAAATAGACTTTATTAAGGTCATAATTTCTGTCAAAGTCTATCAGCCAACGGTAGTTAAGGTTGTCGTAATACCTCCAGGGTAGAGTGCAGCAGAGCCAGTTTAACGAGGGGCCTGGGGATTAATGATGCCTAATGATAGGTTTATGACTCCAAAATCGGACTGTTTGGAACAGCGGGACATGAATGTCAAAATAAAATATATCAATGTGCTTCAAATCCATCATACACAAAGGAATATAATATCAACTTAAGTTGCCAAAAAGAGGAAAGACATTTTTTTAAATTTATGAAATAAAGCACAATCCCTGTTGTTCACCACGTAATAGCAAAAACATGCATAGTTCCTAGCATGCAGAATATAAGAACAGCCGTTCTCAGACTACTGTGCTAACATAAGTACTTTAACCTTTTGGGCATGTACAAAGCCTTGCTTGATCATGAGCACTTCAAAAATAATAGATGGGACTGGCTGGGAATAATTGTTGAAGGTCATATAAAACACAGATACTGTAGATGGATAAATGTTCTACTGGCTGCAGTTAAGTAGATCTTTTTTCCCAAAAAACGGAAAACAGAGGGGGTTGGTTTTACATATTCTGTTCATATGAGATGTTGCTCTAAGTCAGAACATCCCAAGTTTATGTTGGCTGAAATTGTATACAGCAGTTAACAATCTAGATGGAAGTCAATATAATTGGGAAGAAATTGTGATGTTTTTATTTGGGTGGGGGAAAAAAATATTTTTGGATAAAGTCTTTACTTAAATGCTATCTTCCAGAATGTCTCATTCTTGTCTGATTGAACTAATGAGTTCAGTGGAGTCTTTTTTTAAATCTCAGTCAGGCACACTTACTACACTTGCAGCCACTTTAAATTTGCTCAAGGCCCTCTGAAATGAGTTATGTGCTTTTCCACTGCCGCATGCAATGAACACACAGCTCTCATTCAATCAGACACAAACTGGGCTTTCAACTCTCCACCGTAGGTGACATCACACTTACTGCTGCTGGAGTTTAGAGGGTTTGTATTGGCTGGGAAATATTTCAAACTGCGACAAAGACAGCTTGGTAGACAATGCACGAGGCAATTTATTGAGAATGGGGACCAATAAAGCATAAGTAATGCGAACATGCACGTCTCTTCAAAAGTCTAATCCTAGCTCACACTTCTTGCCAACCCTGTTCAATATCTTAGTAGCTCATTCATCCACATGATGAGTGTATGCTTGACTGGATACATTATTTAACTCCTTCAGAGCTGTAACCATTTTACCATAGTGGCTTGCCTTAGCCTACACTGTACCCTCCAATGTGGCACATGAGTTTGATGGTTTACCCACGTGTGATGTTATTCTGCATTTGACTGGCAAAGTGTTAAATGTATGCCCTGCATGATTTTAGGTCCCTTACAGTCTTCTTCCCAAGAGATCAACATTATTTTGTCAGTAATCAATTATTTGCTTATGTCTCCTATTTACAGAAAAAACTACAGCTGAGGCTTACTGTGAAGCTAGCTAGCTATCTGCCCAGTCATCTGTGCAAAAATCTTCATGACCCGATGTTATCATATCCAGAGTGCACACAAACAGTGTCTCAGTTGCCATGCTCACTTTGAATTACACAGATGCAGTACTGAACTGGCTGGATTAGACACTACACCATGTACTGACATTGCCATGGGCTTTGTAGGAGGGAAGTTTCTCGTTCTCACAGTACAGCCTATTTACACCGCTCACTATTTCAAAGATAGGTGTGACTGTGAAAGGCAGATGCTGGCTATTGTGTGGATTGGTTAAAAAAATATATATAAATAAGTAATGAGCATATAATCAATTGGGTTTCGGTGATGGATTTGTTTATACATGACTAGATAGATTTGATTAAACAAATATCGACATTGATCAGTGACTAGGGCAGAGTTTCATTCACACTGCGCATTCCAGCTGAGGTGTAATTTACCTTTAAAAGTATGTTATAGTGAGCTGCTCTATAGCGCACCTCAGATTAAATCCCAGCCTAGGAGTCTTGAAGCAGACAGGTCCACTGTGAGTCAGAGATGCCAACACACTTCCTGCATATCTGATTTACCTAGAGATAGAAAGAGACACGGGCTACTGGTGTTTTAGGTGTAATAATGATTGAGATATCCATCTGATTGAATCTCTGAATGTCTCTCCAGTGAGTCCATAAAATGCCTTTTTATTAGAGCTGAGCACTAGACCAGTTTGGCTCCAGTATCATTGGTTTATTTTCCCCTTCTCGATTCCTAGGCTGTCTGTTTATCTTAACGATTACCCGTATAATACTCGGTGACATGTTTGTGTCTTTTTCTTCCTCCTAATCTTATCGAGTCCTAAAGTTTCTGTCCTTCCTTCCTTCATTCCACAGCCCAATATCATATTTGGTCATGGGCAGATTGAAAGGAGGTGCAGGGCTATAAGTGAATAAAAAGGAGTGAAGGACACCATCTACAATGTTGGGGAGCTTAAAAAAGACAAAACAAGCATTGTGTGACTGATGAAAAATGAATCAGCTGGTCTGTATTTTGTCATGTTCTCTTTGTCTGCAGCCGTTTCAGCATGACTACTTTGCCAGAATATTATACATCATTGAAATCGTATAATTATGGATTTGCAAAAAATAATACAATTATGGAATTCAGACTTTATTATTTTGAAACAACAGTCTCGGGATAGCTTTTATGTCTGATTCTGACACAGAGAAGAATAATTGTGTATGTGCTGACAGAGTGTACCCTGCTATAATCGATTGCAGAGAGGACATCCTCCATTCTGTGTGGAAGACTGCTTGCCGTTGATTCTGTGACCAGGGCCGAGGGCTCATATTCAAAAATATCTCAGAGTAAGGGTACTGATCTAGGATCAGGTCCCACCCTGTCCATATAATCTTATTGATGTTGATCTAAAACCTAAAACGGATGCTATATCAGCACTTGAGACTCTTTGTGAGTACAGGCCCTGTCTCTTGACTGATTCTGCAGCGCTGAATGGGCTGACATCATCCTGAATGGTATAGTGGCAGACACCCTAATCCTCCGGGGGCACGCACATTGTCTACAGTGGCGTTAGTAGATCAACCGAGGTCTGCAGCATTTGCAGAAAAGTTCATCTTTTTTTTCTCTTCCCATAACACCTCCCCCCGCTCCCTAAACAGGAACACTTCGGTCCATTACCTAATTCATAGAGCTAGGCAGACAAGAATCTGGTCACAGGAGAGTTTCACTTAGTAATGCTGGAGAGAGTTGGAGGGTGATGATTCAAGGGATTTAGTATTGATGGATCTCTTCCTCTTTCCCACGTCTAAGCCTTTATTATGGATGGTATATAGTGCACACCTTTGGCATGAAATAATATTATGTTGACTCAACCCATATGTATTTCATCGGAAATCCACACTTCCCACAAATTAATCAGTTTCTCAGACTTGCTGGGATTACGCTATGGTTTACTTAACTTTACTGACTTTATTGTCCCCATGGGGAATTTTTGTTGCAGTGTCATGTACACGTTTAAAGCGGCGTTTAAATAACAAAACAAATTAACAATACAACTTTCATAACAGTTACATACCAACAAAAAGAGACTAACCTGCTGGCCTTACTGGGTCGATAGGAACATTAGCCCGAGCTATTTAGGAGGGATATCACACCTGGTACAAATTATTGTCTAGTTCTGTTTTTCCTGCCGAGGAGTGCCCTATACCTGCGCCCAGAGGGGAGTAGTTCAAAGTCCGGGTACAGGGGGTGGCTTGGGTCTAAAATGATTTTGTGAGCCTTGCGGAGGGACCTTAAAGATCTCATCCAGGCCTGTCTGTTTGACTCCAAAATACCTTGCTTGCTGTGGTGATAATCCTTCTCAGCATATTTCTCTGGCTGACAGTGGAATTGCCAAACCAACAAACAATACAAAAAGTTAAAATACTCTCAATGAAAGATTTGTAAAACAGAGTCAGTATAGCCTCTGTTCACTCTTTTTGTAGATCAGGTCTGTAAATTTACTCCACTGAAGCTTATTGTCCAAGAGAACACCCAGATATTTTGTATTCCTCTACAATCTCTATGTTCTGACCTCTGATAGATGTTGCAGAGGTAGGTGTTGTACGCTTCCTGAAGTCTATGCACATCTCTTTGGTCTTATTGGTATTGAGTGTGATTCGTCACACCACTCTACAAAGTCATTTAGGATCGGGCCATGGTGTTCCTCGTCATCATGCAACAGGCTGATCAAGGCAGTGTCATCAGCGAACTTAACGAGGTGTCTGTCAGGAGGGTTTTGAACAAATACATTAGCATGATCTCAAGTATAAGGTTACATGACTTCCATCAAAAGGTGACTGATTCACATATGATCACATTCTTTTGTGATAAGTCATAATTAGCTATTTAGATGGCATACATTGATTTAAATGCTCCAATTCTCCCTGAAAACATGTAACGTACAAAATATCCCAGATAATAATTTTCCAAACCTACAACCTGTCATTACGTTACTGCTGACCATATTTACTTAGTAAATTTGTGGTTGACCGGGTTGGGTTCAGACAGGAATTCCCTAGTGCTTTTTACACACTTCCGACTTTCTGCTCTGCTCCATATGTTTTCACTACATTTCCTACCTCCCCGTGTTTCCTATCCAGCTGTTGGCTAATCTTGATTGTACACAGAATGTTCACAAATACATTGAGATATTTTAGAAAGTGATGCTTTAATCATTGTTGGAATATAATTTATCAATAACTCCACAAATGCTTATATTGATTGTGGACAATATTGATCGTGAAGTTATACATATTAGGTTGTAGATTGATTCCTCACGAAAGCCAGAAAAAAATATCCTGATTTGGGGGATTTTCACCTAATTTTATCTATATAGAATAGTCCTTTTGAGGAAGGATTGTTATTTTTTACATTTGTATCTAAAAGCATAATTGATAAATTAGTAATCCAAATTAAAATGTATTACATTTTGGCCTTACCCAGGCCTCCTTCAAGACTCCATGATGTTTAATCTGAAGGTGCTACAAAGCAAACATTGGTGTCATATAAAGATTTATCGATTGCTCTGTAATATGAGTAGTATGTTTATTTAAGGAACTTAAAAAAATATATATGAATATAGAAAAACATAAACATGAATATTGAAAATATACAATTTTAGAATTTTGACAAATGTTTCAATATTGTTGAACATAATATACTCTATGGGCATGTCAAAGTTCCAGAGTGGGATCTCTGCTAGTTTTAATGTTATGATTCCAATTTCTAAGTCTTACCAACAGAGTGAATGTGAAAATGGATTCAAAATGGTCACCCTCTGCTGGTGATTTGCAGGATGTGCAACGATACAAATTAAAGGAGGGCTGTGATTGGTTACATTGCTTAATATGCCAATTTCTCTGTATATAATGGGCCATAACTTTAAAACATGGTTGGCCTGTATGCTGTATATACCGTATACCGGGGTATTTTGAAGTACCGACGGAATGATTTTCAAGCTAGTGTCCGCTATGGGAATTCGCTAGTACCCTGTTAGCATAAAAAAAAAAAATAGCATCCTTTGTGTGCACTGCCGGTAATACCGTATTCCCCCGGAGTGGTATGGGAACTGTATGAATGTCACGCCCTGGCCTTAGTTATCTTTGTTTTCTTTATTATTTTAGTTAGGTCAGGGTGTGACATGGGAATGTATGTGTTTTGTATTGTCTAGGGGTTTTGTATGTTTATGGGGCAGTGTCTAGTCTAGGTGTATGTATGTCTATGGTTGCCTAGATTGGTTCTCAATTAGAGACAGCTGTCTATCGTTGTCTCTGATTGGGAACCATATTTAGGCAGCCATATTCATTGGGTAGTTCGTGGGTTATTGTCTATGTCTATGTTAGTTGCCTGTCTCTGCACTATTTGTTTATAGCGTCACGTTCGTTCGTTTGTTGTTTTGTAGTTTGTTTAAGTGTTCTTCATTTTCGTCTTCAATAAATAGAAGATGTATTGTTATCACGCTGCGCCTTGGTCCTCCTCTCTTCCACCATATAACGATCGTGACAGAATAACCCACCAACCAAGGACCAAGCAGCGTGGTAAAGGACAGCAGCAGCAGCGGCAAAATACACAGGACTCCTGCACATGGGAAGAAATTCTGGACGGTAAGGGACCCTGCGTTCAAGCTGGAGAATATCGCCGCCCTTGTGAAGAGCTGGAGGCAGCTAAAGCCGAGAGGCGGTGGTATGAGGAGGCAGCACGGAAGCGCGGCTGGAAGCCAGAGAGGCAGCCCCAAAAATGTATTGGGGGGGAGCTCTCGGGGAGTGTGGCGAAGTCAGGTAGGAGACCTGCGCCAACTCCCCGTGCTTACCGTGGAGAGCGAGAGTACGGGCAGACACCGTGTTATGCGGAAGAGCGCACGGTGTCTCCTGTACGTGTGCATAGCCCGGTGCGGTACATCCCAGCTCCTCGTATCGTCCGGGCTAGAGTGGGCATCGAGCCAGGTGCCATGAAGCCGGCTCAACGCATTTGGTCTCCAGTGCGTCTCCTCGGGCCGGTGTACATGGCACCGGATATACGCATGGTGTCCCCCGTTCACCAGCACAGCCCAGTGCGGGTTATTCCACCTCGCCGCACTGGCCGGGCTAAGGGGAGTATTCAACCAGGTAAGGTTGGGCAGGCTCGGTGCTCAAGAGCTCCAGTACGCCTTCACGGTCCAGTATATCCGGTGCCACCTCCTCGCACCAGCCCAGTACCACCAGTGCCAACACCACGCACCAGGCTTCCTGTGCGTCTCCAGAGCCCTGATCCTCCTCCAAGCACTCGCCCTGTGGTGCGTGTCTCCAGCCCGGTACCACCAGTTCCGGCACCACGCACCAAGCCTCCTGTGCGTCTCCAGAGCCCTGTACGCCCTGTTGCTGCTCCCCGCACTAGCCTTGAGGTGCGTGTCCTTAGCCCGGTATCACCAGTTCCGGCACCACGCACCAGGCCTACTGTGCGCCTCAGCAGGCCAGAGTCTGCCGTCTGCCCAGCGCCGCCTGCGCTGCCCGTCTGCCCAGCGCCGTCTGAGCTGTCCGTCTGCCCAGCGCCGTCTGAGCTGTCCGTCTGCCCAGCGCCGTCTGAGCTGTCCGTCTGCCCAGCGCCGTCTGAGCTGTCCGTCTGCCCAGCGCTGTCTGAGCCGCCCGTCTGTCCTGAGCCGCCCGTCTGTCCTGAGCCGCTAGAGCCGTCCGCCAGTCAGGAGCTGCCAGAGCCGCCCGCCAGTCAGGAGCTGCCAGAGCCGCCCGCCAGTCAGGAGCTGCCAGAGCCGCCCGCCAGTCAGGAGCTGCCAGAGCCGCCCGCCAGTCAGGAGCTGCCAGAGCCGCCCGCCAGTCAGGAGCTGCCTGAGCCGCCCGCCAGTCCGGAGCTGCCCCTCAGTCCGGAGCTGCCCCTCAGTCCGGAGCTGCCCCTCCGTCCAGTGGCGCCCTCTAGGATGGTCTTCAGTCCGAGACTCGCTGTAAGGGTCCCCGCTCCAGAGGTGCCACCAAAACGGGTATTGACTATGGTGGAGTGGGGTCCACGTCCCGCACCCGAGCCGCCGCCGTAAGAAGGCCCACCCGGACCCTCCCCTTCTGTGTCAGGTTTTGCGGCCGGAGTCCGCACCTTTGGGGGGGGGGGGGGGGGGGGTACTGTCACGCCCTGGCCTTAGTTATCTTTGTTTTCTTTATTATTTTAGTTAGGTCAGGGTGTGACATGGGGGATGTATGTGTTTTGTATTGTCTAGGGGTTTTGTATGTTTATGGGGCAGTGTCTAGTCTAGGTGTATGTATGTCTATGGTTGCCTAGATTGGTTCTCAATTAGAGACAGCTGTCTATCGTTGTCTCTGATTGGGAACCATATTTAGGCAGCCATATTCATTGGGTAGTTCGTGGGTTATTGTCTATGTCTATGTTAGTTGCCTGTATCTGCACTATTTGTTTAACGTCACGTTCGTTCTTTGTTGTTTTGTAGTTTGTTTAAGTGTTCTTCATTTTTGTCTTCAATAAATAGAAGATGTATTGTTATCACGCTGCGCCTTGGTCCTCCTCTCTTCCACCATATAACGATCGTGACAATGAAGGGATGGAAATCTGGATACCACTCAAACTTACCGTAGAGTATATTATATTTAACAATATAAAGACACATTTGCCAAATCCAACATTTTATATATTCAATTTTCATTTTTATATTTTTCAATATTTATAAATTAAAGTCAATTTTTTTTTACTTGAAATCAAAATACCACTCATATTACAGAGAAAGTGGTAAAGCTTCATATGATACACATTTTTGCTTTGTAGTGTCTTCAGATTAAATATTATGAAGTCTTAAAGAGGCCTGGTTAAGGTCAACATTTCATAAATATGCCAACTTTGATTAATTATTTCTCAGTTATGCTTTTAGATACAAATGTCAAATATGTCAACTAGAGGTCGACCGATTACTCGGAATGGCTGATTAATTAGTGCCGATTTCAAGTTTTCATAACAATCGGAAATCGGTATTTTTGGACACCGATTTGGCCGATTATTATAATATATTTTTTACACCTTTATTTAATCTTTATTTAACTAGGCAAGTCAGTTAAGAACACATTCTTATTTTCAATGATGGCCTAGGAACGGTGGGTTAACTGCCTCGTTCAGGGGCAGAACGACAGATTTTTACCTTGTCAGCTCAGGGGATTTAATCTTGCAACCTTACAGTTAACTAGTCCAACGCTCTAACCACCTGATTACATTGCACTCCACGAGGAGCCTGCCTGTTACGCGAATGCAGTAGAAGCCAAGGTAAGTTGCTAGCTAGCATTAAACTTATCTTATAAAAAACAATCAATCAATCATAATCACTAGTTAACTACACATGGTTGATGATATTACTAGTTTATCTAGCGTGTCCTGTGTTGCATATAATCGATGCGGTGCGTATCGTTGCTCCAATGTGTACCTAACCATAAACATCAATGCCTTTCATAAAATCAATACACAGAAATCCAGGTTAGCAGGCAATATTAACCAGGTGAAATTGTGTCACTTCTCTTGCGTTCATTGCACGCAGAGTCAGTGTATATGCAACAGTTTGGGCCGCCTAATTTGCCAGAATTTTACGTAATTATGCCATAACATTGAAGGTTGTGCAATGTAACAGGAATATTTAGACTTATGGATGCCACCCGTTAGATAAAATACGGAACGGTTCCGTATTTCACTGAAAGAATAAACGTCTTGTTTTCGAGATGATAGTTTCCGGATTCGACCATAATAATGACCTAAGGCTCGTATTTCTGTGTGTTATTATGTTATAACTAAGTCTATGATTTGATAGAGCAGTCTGACTGAGCAGTGGTAGGCAGCAGCAGGCTCGTAAGCATTCATTCAAACAGCACTTTCCTGCGTTTTGCCTGAAGCTCTTCGCTGTGCTTCAAGCCTATCAACTCCTGAGATTAGGCTGGTGTAACAGATGTGAAATGGCTAGCTAGTTAGCGGGGTGCGCGCTAATAGCGTTTCAAACGTCACTCACTCTGAGACTTGGAGTAGTTATTCCCCTTGCTCTGCATGGGTAACGCTGCTTCGAGGGTGGCTGTTGTCGTTGTGTTCCTGGTTCGAGCCCAGGTAGGAGTGAGGAGAGGGATGGAAGCTATACTGTTACACTGGCAATGCTAAAGTGCCTATAAGAACATCCAATAGTCAAAGGTTAATGAAATACAAATGGTATAGAGAGAAATAGTCCTATAATTCCTATAATAACTACAACCTAAAACTTCTTACCTGGGAATATTGAAGACTCATGTTAAAAGGAACCACCAGCTTTCATATGTTCTCATGTTCTGAGCAAGGAACTTAAACGTTAGCTTTCTTACATGGCACACATTGTTTTTGCATTATTTAAACCAAATTGAACATGTTTCATTATTTATTTGAGGCTAAATTGATTTTATTGATGTATTATATTAAGTTAAAATAAGTGTTAATTCAGTATTGTTGTAATTGTCATTATTACAAAAAAAAAAAAAAAAAATGGCCGATTGATCGGTATCGGCTTTTTTGGTCCTCCAATAATCGGTATCGGTATCGGCGTTGAAAAATCATAATCGGTCGACCTCTAATGTCAACAATCATTCTTCGAAAGGACTATTCTACGGATTGCATTTTGTGAAAATCCCCCAATTCATGGTATTTTTCATGGTTTTCGTGAGGAATCACTCTGTAACCACCTGTGATGAGCATAGGCCCACACAGTAATTTATCATCCCAATTTATTCATTTCTATCGAGAACACTCAAATAAAAGCTATCCTGTCATCTGAATAGATGTATGTGGAACACAAGAATGTTATGGGAAGCTTTTCTTTGAAACTCTTCCCACTGCTTCAAACTAACGATTGATCACACTGGAAACAATGTGCCCAGAACATTTGCAGCTGCCAACATGTGTTTGCCATATTGGTCCTCAAAAGAACAGGCAGAATATCACCTTAATTTCATGCATCTGTGCCAGTAGTTTCATCATAAGGATGTAGCAAGCGGACTATCCTATACCACCCACAGACAAAATTGTGCCAGAGACGCTAAATAGGTATGACACCTTCTACAGAGATCTACAGTCTCTCACAGGTAATCAATTCAGTTCAATAGGTTTTGGCAAACACCACCCTCTTCTCTGCCAAAAAGTATGTGATCTATCTCTCACACTAATCACCTGAGTTCTCTTTGTCTCATAAAATCCCCAGCATGGGAAAATGTCATCTTTGTGTTATTGTGATGTATACTGTCACTCTTCTCCTTAACAAGAGACAGACAAGACATGCATTGGGATAATCAACGAGGGGTTATGCGTTCTTTGGGAAAAAATGAACGACCTTCCACGGAGTTGCATCATTAACAGAGAATGCATACAGCCCCGAGTTGATTATCCCTTTTATACCATGGCTATAATTTAACACATTTGCCGCAAGAAATGTGTTCATTTACTGGTAGAAATGTATTTAACATGCACTGAAGTTGCTAGCAAGTTTACTAGATTGCTGTTGCTGTGGTAATCAAACAAACAGACTTGCCAGTTTAGCTAACCAAACCATCAGTCGTAGCTTGCTATTATGAAATTCAAAATCAACAGTGCCAATAATGTTTTCGATTTTGCTTTCAAACGCAGCTCAAACATAGAACATGTAAGAATGAACTATAGCCATTGAATTCTACACTGCAAATATACCGTGCATTATAGGGAAATAATGCACGCTCTAGAATTCCCTTCAAGCCAATCAGAAACAAGTATTCAATGCCATGGTATAAACTGAATTATAAACTGGGTGGTTTGAGCCCTGAATGCTGATTGGCTGACTGCCGTGGTATATCAGACCGTTTACCGCGGGTATGACAAAACATTTATTTTTACTGCTCTATTGACTTTAGTAACCAGTTTATAATAGCAAAGGCATCTCTGGGATTCGTCGTACATAAGAACAGCCCTTAGCCCTCGTGCCTTATTGCTTAATTATGTCAGGTATCACTTAGTTGTCTTATTGTAACTGGTTTTAGGAATTACGGTATTTTCTGAATATATGGCATCCCAGACTGTGCAAAAGATGACTCAAAGTACAGCAAAGTACACAGTATAACATTTTACTCTTGAGGGCAGCTAGAGATGGGGAGTGATTTAAGATGCCCTTTTGAAAGTGAGGACAGTGAATGCTTTGTTATCTGATGTCTTGTAAAGAATAAATCCTCTGTTTTATAATGCAGTAGAACATAGTGGGATTTCTTTTAAATTCTTCTTGGTGTTTATGTTTGGAAATGTTGAGACATTTTCTGTTTTATTCCCCGACAATTTCAAACAGGTGAGTGAAATGCTCCAAGGTTTCAAAACTTAGGAAAACAATTTTGACTGAAAAACCTCAAAGCAATTAGGTACAAATTCAATATTCTCCATACCTTTCAGCAATTTCAATTTACATCATTTTAATTGAGTTAAAGCTTAAGTGGTATTTTCGGATTCCAAGGCCAAGGTTACAGCCCAGACCAGGTGAAAGACAGTACAGTGCAGCAAAGAAATAAGCCATGATATTGGAGCAAGTGTCGGAGCCAGAAGGTATAAAAGGCTAGCGAACATATGAGACAGAGAAGCCAAGCACTGCTGCAGGTTTTTGTGGTTCTGACGTGACAATTCACATGAAGGATTGTGGTTGAGGTTCTTTCCTTAAACGGTGTTGTTAGATTCATAACTTCAGCCTCTAAGTTAATGAATTTGTTTGTAAGATCGTTGGTCTTGACTCTCTTTTCTGACACATTCACATATTTAGTAAAGGAGGAAGATGTATTACCTCACATGGTATGAAGCACTGGTAGTGCAGTGTTTGCCCTCATTTCACTGCACCAGTGCCTCCATCGTGAGGGCAAAGGCATCCTAAGGTGAAGCCGGCCATGAAAACCAGTACCATAAACCTGCAATAGTGCTTGGCAGAGGTACAAGCGGATGATCTATATTAGTTGGTGGAACATAAAAAAATACTTCTCAGGGGTTTTATGCCAATTTGATGAAGGCGCAGACAACCATAACAGCAAGACCTCATTGATCATAGACAGACACACGCATAGGGCTGGTGAACTAACAAGTTGGCCGCTGCCGAGATTCCAAGATGGTCTCATATCTGTAAATCCCGTTTAATTTTCAGATACCCTCCAGAAAAGCAGTGCAGTAAAACTTTCCAAAAATATGTTTTATGAATTTGTTTATTTTATTGTATGCTTTGCCATGAATCCTCAAGATCCTACTAAAATGTTATGGTGCTTATGACATCCAATAATTATGACATCCATCCGAATATCGGAGGTTGTCAGATGTTTTATTTTCCCCAACATAGCGTCAGATAATTTTAACCATCCTATAAGGATGCAAGGAACTATCCCTCATTTCATTGAGACAATGAACAGCGGCCACGCCCCCCCTTGAAATCTGATTGGCCACCCCAGTGCCCCCCGCACCCAGGAATTCTGAGATCTGATAGGTCGTCTCTGAATATATTGATACGTTTGACAAGATGCGCACCGACAGCAAGACTCATCAATCTCACCAGAGAGAGCATCCGAGCGAGGCAAACAACGCTCCTCTGTCTTAGTATCTATAGGCCATGTACAGTATATGATGCTGTCTGGCCAAAAAGAGACATGATCAGATACATGGGCTACAGATACTAAGACAGAGGGGTGCTGTTTGCCTTGCTCGGTTGCTTTCTCTGGTGAAGTAGATTCAACCTCTTGCAAATTGAAGGAAAGTTATGAAACACGGATTGACACGAATGAGAAATATTTGATACGTTTGTTCATTTTTTATTTGGAAATTGTTTTGGGGAAGCCTGGCTTCCCTTGGCATCCATGAATACGCACCACTTTGTTGGATGAATATCATTACATTCAAATAGCAGGTGGACAGTGCACTGTTTGGATTTTTGACTTATTTTGGAGTAGACGAATGTGCGCAGTTAACAGACATAAAGTGGCAATATGTAACTTTTTGGGCGACACGACCAAATTCACATAGAAATGTGTGTTATAGATCTATCATTATACTTGACAGCAAGTCTAAGAAGCGGTAAATCTGTTCTATTACGTTCTTAAGTTTTGTTTTTGCATCTTTTACTTTTGGTTTTTTACACCAGCTTCAAACAGCTGAAACAACAATGTTTTTGATATTGGAAAATATATTTCACAGTGGTTTAGATAGTATACTGTAGAGAATCATTGTACTATCTTATTTTGTCACATAAACTGAAATTAGGCAAACTATTAGCATTTTAGCAACCAGGAGCGATTTCTGCATAGTGCAACTTTAACCTACTTTTTGAAGTGATCAGTTTGACAATCAGATGAAAACAATATGACTGGTTGTGTTCATGACAGGTTAAAAGGTAATACATTTTTACAGTTAAATTACATATCTTTACTATAAATGCCCCCCAAATTTCTGGGGGAAGTCCCGTAAAAGAAAATCTGACCCCCCGAATGTCACGGTATAATTCACATTTATGATGGCACTTTCAAATGAATTTACTGCTATATGCTAATACCCTTAGGCTTTTGGATTTGATTTATGATTTATGATTTTAAAAGGGAAATGTACTAAACCTATGCTGAAGCATTAAATGCGTGGAACCATCATAATTACTGAATATTGAAAAAGATCCACCTTGCATCAGTTAAGGTAAAACATGTTATGGCACCCCTAAACTGCATCTGTGCCACACCTTGGCCACTCCATAAAACATTTTCTGGACACACCACTGAAAATGAGCCAAAAAAGTAGATGAGTTAAGCCCATTGGACCAGGTTGTAGTGTCTGTGCAATGTCAACACGGGCCCAGGTTAGTTGGACTTCCCCTCATGCGTGGCTCTATTTGAACTCTTCACCACACAGGAGATGTCTGAGAGAGGGCTTTTCAGAGGATCAGACTGAGAATCTTAACACTTGTCAAGTGTGTCTGAAAACAGCTCTGGTCTGATAAATATTTATAGGGCTAAACCAATGTGGCATGGAATCTGAATGCCAGAGGGAGAAAAAATAGAGTAAAGCAGAAACAGTGAAAGACAAAATGTTCTTTTTTAAATGATTGTTTTTAAGGTGTATTCCATGAGCAGGGTGTCCATATTAGGACTCAACTTCTATGAATGTGTTACTATGTCCTAATATGGACACCGTATACACCTGTCTTTGTCACAGTTACTGTAGCCCAAGGAAATGGCAGATACAGAATAACAGTGATACAACCCTTGACATTTGAAACACTTAAGATACATTTTAGAATGATCGATTTGACCTTTTCATCAAGAGATTTGACCTTTTCATCAAGAGATTTGATAAGACCTTTTGACTAATTTAAGCAAGACCCCCTACACTTAGATCCTAGTCAACTTTGCTAGTAGTCAGTATCCCGCAGAACCGATGTTCTCCAAATAGTTATTGCCTTTATACAATTTGTTTATGAACTGTTTATTCCCTCAACCAGTTTTTAATTCATGTACTGGCATTGGAATTGAAATAGAATTTACCCTGGCAAGCGACATCTCTCCACTATGTGCCCTGATCTCATATATTGACTGTCTAGCATCTCCCTACTCTGATTCCCTCTAAGAGAGAAACACTGTGTGTGCTTTTATGTTCACATAAACTACACCCATGGCAATCCCCCAAGGGTATAGTTCATGTCATCTGTATCTAAGCCATTTCATTATTACGGGATCCACAGCAAACTCAGAGGTATTAAGAGAAGACTGACTGAAAAAAATAAAGAAACTCAATGGAGGAAGAGGTTGTGTAAAAGGGGGGAGTGATAAAATAGCGCAAATGTGCTAATTTCATCACATTATTATTCGATAATTATTCGATAATTAGGTCAACATGAGAAGGGATTTGAAATAGTCCATGTGAACCACATATTGCAGAAATAAATGTTTTTGATACTTCAAAAATAACTTCGTTTTCCACTCTCATACTGTGTCATGCCCTGACCTTAGAGATCCTTTTTATGTCTCTATTTTGGTTTGGTCAGGGCGTGAGTTGGGGTGGGCATTCTATGTTTTGTGTTCTATGTTTTTTATTTCTGTGTGTTTGGCCGGGTGTGGTTCTCAATCAGAGGCAGCTGTCTATCGTTGTCTCTGATTGAGAACCATACTAAGGTAGCCTTTTCCCACCTATGTTTTGTGGGTAGTTGTTTTCTGTCTTTGTGTCTGTACCAGACAGAACTGTTTCGTGTAGTTCGATTTTCGTTTATCTCTTTGTTATTTTTGTTATAGTGTTCACTTTTCTAATAAAGGCATGAACACTTACCACGCTGCGTTTTGGTCTCCTCCCTTAGACGATCATTACATACTGTATTATGTTCCCTATCATCAAGACAGGCAGTAACAAGACATTGTTCTATAAACATATTTTGATTGGCTATGATACATGGATAGTGCTGCAATGATTAAGTTATGGACTACTTAACATTTCCAAAGTACCGTTATTACAACGGTATGGTCTGCCAGCTTCAAACTAAAGTAGTTTAAAATGGGAGTTGCAAACAACAGCGTATCAGTCACTGGGAAATAACTTTAACTGCCCTCCATTTTAGAAAAATGAAAGGCCAATGGATTGATTACAGGTGGCTATTACTTATGGGACAAGTATAAAAGAGTAAGTGTACTAGGTAAACACTGCATAGCAGGAACTCAATCACCTGTAGCAACCTCATCATGGATTCTACGCCCCAAATAATGTTGGTTTAACAACCCTGACAAACTAGTACTGTAAGTTTGATAGCTTGCATCCCCAACGTTGCAAAAAGTCCTCAAATTGCTTCAGCTCAGGGACCCAGAAGCTATGCGAGGAGTCACCAGCATTAATATTTTATCCATTAACGTGTAAATTAACCTGCTGTCCAAACAACTGTAAGCCATCTGTGGATAATTATTTCACTCTTTGTATAGGATTTTGAGAAGTTGACAATCGTCTTCCACGGCTATATTTTAACGGCCAACCGAGACACATAAGGGGGAGTGATTAATTAAAGTTGAAAATATTCAGATCTCAATTGTACGAGACATCTTTTAAAAAACAAACCTTCTCCCTCGCCCCGCATGGTGCATGGATTCGACAACGGCCAGCCCATGCTCCTCTCCTCTGACCAACGTTGTTTATGTTTTGCCTGAGCAGAATTCTCATCCCACACAGATGTTCTGGAACTGTTCTGGGTGTTAATCACAGGTAATGTCCTCCATGGTGTAAAGTAGCCCTGACCCTCTTTTCAATCTTTCCCATTCTCCCTTCCCTCTCGCCCTCCCTTCTCTGGAGCAATGGCTCTTGTGCTTTTCTCATAGGAAGGCTAGTGAGTTCATCAACACTTACTGCTTAGAGCACAGACAGGAGCCCTCAAGCAACGATGCTGACTGTGCTCAACGTTTGGATGGGCACTTAGCTTCTCAATTCATATTTTTGCGTGAACTATTAAAACATGTATCTGGGATTAATTGTCTGGTATACTATTTTCTCTGTATTGTGGCCTTCCAAACTGAGAATATCCTGGTAAGGAAACTTAGTCTGCATATATTTACCTTAGTGTTAGCAACGGTCTCATGTCAAAATAGTCACATTTTAACCATTGTAGTTAAATGTCACCCAAGCTGACATATTAGTAATACAGTATGTCACTTCTGGTGACATATTACATATACAGTGGGGCAAAAAAGTATTTAGTCAGCCACCAATTGTGCAAGTTCTCCCACTTAAAAATATGAGAGAGGCCTGTAATTTTCATCACAGGTACACTTCAACTATGACAGACAAAATGAGAAAAAAAATCCAGAAAATCACATTGTAGGATTTTTAATGAATTTATTTGCAAATTATGGCTGACTAAATACTTTTTTGCCCCACTGTATGTCACTAAAATGACATATTAGTTATGGCTGGTCATTTGTTATTTTTGCCATATAGTTTTTGCCATTCATTTAAATAAGAAGTGGCAATAATAACAATTAGTTTTTTCTGACACCTGTTTGCGGGAATGTTGCATGATTTGAACACGACAGGTGTTCATGATGAACCTGTCAAATCCCTGTATTTAGGCAGATCTCCTGGTCTTGTAATTTACATTCTTGGTGAGTTTTTTCAATTATATTTTTATTGTCGTCTCATTTTAGGCGTAGCTACCAAATTAACTCCACACGCTAATTGTATGGGTCATGTTTCCATGGTTTCAAGAACATGTTTTCATCATGCTTTCCATTCACTTTGTTCACAGATTTGTAATGATTTGGTTCTTACACTGTACAAGGCTACTCTTTCAATAGAAGTGCCAGTTGTTACTAGTCTATCTATATATATGTAAATCATGTGTGTGCAGTGTCTGTCTACATTTTATATCTTGATCCCTAACATCTTTCACACATATTGAATATGACTGTTTTCTCACATACACAGCCTAAAATGTATGCCTGGGTTTGTTGGATGATATTGGCTTTTAATGGCATGGCTGTAGCCTGTAGAAGTCTGCAGTTCCTTAGACAAATTTAGATAATTACACATGATTATTTGTGAATTTTGCAGAATCATTAGTAGCACCGAGCCATAAATATTGCTCACAATCTCTTTGGCTCTAAAGTAACCATACCATGTCATTGTGTGAGCTTTATCTGCTTTTGAATAAACATATGGTACTTGTTTACATTTTAAATGAAAAATCATACTCTGAACTTACATCAAGGCAGGTATTATGTGTGGTCCTTCACTATAATATTTCATATTTTTTTTAAAGATTGATATGTTAATAGAAAATTGAGTATTTTGTGGTATTCTATTTCGATAATGTGCCTCAATAAAGCCATGGGTAATTGTGTTATTACGGGAAAACTCCAAGGGAGCGCATTGCTCATCTTCTCCCCTCTTAAATACCATGGTATCTATCCAGGAAGAAATGATTGGGCAAACTAAAGGTCAGAGTTGTTGCTGCGTTTACCCTCGTTCTTCAACCTAATTTAATTATGAAACCACACAGCAAATCCCCCGTAAACAACTGCAAATAATAGCAAGTATATCCAATAAAAAACCAAGCACTTATCACAGTACAGGGAGGCAAGGAAAAGTTCAACTCCCTGAGCTCTTGATCTGTCAGTCATAGCGACTAGGCTAACCTTATGGCTGTCACACACTACTACACTATATCCCCATTGTGTCACTTCTCAGGATGTACAGTAGGCTGCATGTCCTCTGAGACATTTGGGGAATATAACCAAGGGCAGTTATCTCAGCACCTTAGAGATTCTAGGTAAATGGTCAGGGATTCTGTTCAGGCTATTTAAAAGACAATTCCATCCCTAAAAGACACCTGCTGCTGTGGTAATATGGACAGATCTTAAAGGTAGACTCAGCAAGATGACGTAGATGCACAAAGTAAACAGCAGTAACAACAACAGGTCAATTTCTACAACAACTAAGAGTGAGGCTAAACTTCTCTGCTGTTTTGGTCCTGTAGCTACCACGTTGTAGCAACGTGACCCCAAACCTGTGCACATGCCCCAGATACTCTGTACTGTGTGAGAGAAAAGTCTTGCATCGCGCTCATCGCATAATGCTGAGTCTACCTTTAATACTTACAAAACATTGTTTTGACTAGAGATAAACACAGACAAACTTAGAAGCAGAGGCAGGACAAAAACGGAAGAGGGACAAAAACGAGAAGGGAAGGGGAAACAGATTTTGTTTGAAAATCTGATTTCGGCCTGGCCCCGGCAATGTTAGAGCAAGGACATTAGATTGCTTCGCGTGACTTTGTGAAATTGTCTTAAATTATATAAGCTCCCAGCTGTCTGTTAGCTTGAATGGCAACCAAAAGCCACAGGTTTGATGCTCTCCATGGGTTTTTGGGGAGGCATTTCAGGGAGAGATGTTCTGATTGGGTTTGAACCGTGAGTTTGGAAACATTGAGGCCAGAACTCAGATGTCAGATTTGGTTTCTGATTTGTTGGAAGACACCCTCAGCTGCCAACGCTTTAGACGAGAAACGCTGGATTCAAAAGTGATCTTTGACTGTGACAGACATGAAAGGAGACATCCCGTTATGAAATCAAAACACCATATTACGAAGGAAATTTTATTAAAATCAGCTTTTCTTCCATTTATGGTCGTTGTTTGGTTGTCTCTCCCAGAGTATGTTCAAGAGGGTCTAAGTAATACCGATGTTTCAAAATATTTTGACATTTGAAGAATCTGGACGTACTCCAAGATAACGTCACCATATTTTGTTTCTTTGATCCTTCTGACTTTATAACAATCATACAATTTATTTATATTTTTGAAAGTTAACGTGCCTTACCATGTGCTTGAAGAAATGTGAGAATCCACTTGGTAAACTGATTGAATTGGCTGCCATAAAATTATAATCCTCTTAAAATTGCTTAAAGGTGGTTGATCACCTAAATGACCTTGTCCATAGACTGCCATTTAGTAATTTGGGTGAACTATCCATTTAAACTCTCAATAAAACGCATTATACAGTACACGTGTTGCTATGCTGGTCTCTGAATGTAAAAAAGCACATGTCTATCTGAGCAGACTGTTATGTTGACAGTAATATCATCACATGTGATTCCTCAAATGTTCTGCAATATTTCAGCCGTTTCAAAGAAGAGTGTGACACTTGTTTGTTCTGTGTTAAATGGTGGCATAATTTTACCAGATGTTGACTAATTGCAGTCCAGAGAGGTTCCAGCCAGAGTTTACAATTTTGTAGCACGCAGACAATGAGCTGTGTTATTTCACAGCTATTAACGCTGTTTATTGTTCTCAAAGATGAACTCTGAAGGCATGCAGTGCTTTGAAGTCAGCTGCGGAGCATGTTTCGCACATTTACACTTATCATCAAATCCTTTAAAAGCTGTTGACACTCAATAACTCATTAGTAGCTCATCCACATAGGGATAGAACGTGACCATTCACTATCAAAGCCCTGATGTCTGCACAATCACACAATGGCAATATCACACCTGCTCCGAGACTCAATCAGAAGCTATCCATTCCTGATAGATCACACTATGTAAAATGAGCAAATGCACGTCTTCAAAAGCTAGACAGCTGGCTACAAAACGCGTTTCCCCAAAAAACACAGTTCTGCTAGTCATTGAACAAACTTGTGAAACTATGACGATATCACCCGGAGTGTCAATTTGGAAAAGATCTCAACCAAACAGATTTCAATGACTATCACTCATTCTGTTATTCTGCAATGCTCATAATGAAGGTCAGATTCAAAATGTGATATTTGCACGACAATTTGAGTTAGGCATGCAGATCTCAAATTACGATTTGTCCTTAACTGACCAGCGTCAGAAAGTTTTGAGAATGTTTAGGTCAGTGAACACCTTTGCCTACATCCAAACATTTCAGATAAAATACCTTATAAAGATATCCACAGTCTCAATTAAAGACTGTTCACCATAATCGCTGTCACGACTTCCGCCGAAGTCGGTCCCTCTCCTTGTTCGGGCGGCGGTCGACGTCACCTGCCTTCTAGCCACCGCCGATCCACTTTTCATTTTCCATTTGTTTTGTCTTTGTATTACACACCTGGCTTCACTCACCCAATTACTTGTTTATTATTTAACCCTCTGTTCCCCATGTTTGTTTGTGAGTTATTGTTTGTATGTAGTAAGGTCCGTTTATGTGGGCTCTCTTTTGTAGTGCATTTGTATTATGTTGAGTAAAGTACGTTTATTTACTCATATCTGCTGTCCTGTGCCTGACTCCTATACACCAGCTACACACAGACCTCATTACAATCGCATTCCTGCCTAATCCTGCCCAATAGTAATCCTGCCTCTCAAATGGCATATGTAACTTTCTTCATGTCTGTGATATCTGATAGAGAACAGGAGTTGGAAGACTCCATGAAGATTAGTGGTCACTAAGGCGTCAGCTATTGGGGTCCAAATGAAGGATAAAGTTGGATTTTCTTGAGGTTCTATTTGATACTGACTGCATTTAGAACTGCCTCTGCTAGGGAAAACTCATGGGTAGAATCACTCCAGTACGCACCACATTGAGGAAGAAAACTTGGACTGCTCTCCTGCTCTAGGGATGTCAAAGGAGTGCAGTAATTCAGAGCCAATAGGAGATTCTGAACTTCATGACTTCCCCACTGAGATCTATCCTTAAGCGACCCCCTTTCTCAAGTATGACCCTAAGAAAATAGTCTGGGTACACAGAAATGTACCAAATGTCCCACATTTTGTTTGCATCCCACACAGTAAGTAACTACAGAAGGGGACTGGAGCCCTCTTAAGCTGTAGTACTTAGCTTGTTGTGCATTGTAATAGAAAATCAACCATGGCAGGGGCCTTGGGCTTATTTTGGTTGTGGCAGGAATGATCTTCGAAGCTAAAATGTTTCTCACCAAACAGTTTCTTGAAGTTCACCTTTCAACACCCAGGTATCAAAAACATGTTGTCAAGAGTTATAATTGTCATAATTTTCTTAAGAGCAGAGTCTGCACCATGAATCGATTCTGAAATCAGATACCATTGTAGTCAAATAATATGCAGACTGTTTGAGATGTCTGCCTCCAATTCACAGGGCATTTATGATCCTAATTTCTAAATCTGAACCAAAAACAATAAAAGCAAAAACTCATCCAATATGAGAGAATGCAGCCCCAGACATATTGTCTCTTCAGACAAGGTTCATTAAAGCGCAGTGAAGGGTCACCCATGATGATGAGAATTTACAACTGTTTGCTGTTTCTCATATCCAGTGCAATATATCCCCAATCCTGTGCCACAGATTCAATCATTTGTCTGCTCAAGAAATAATATGGGATTTCAAAAATGGAATATGGGACGCATCCCGATCATTCAACATTTTTCACTGTTTACTTGACATTTCTATTAAGTGTAATATCCATAACACCTTTTACCTTTTGGAAAATGTTCACTTGGATGAATTTTCATTTATATTTCAGGCTTCAAGGAAAATTGGAACAGGGTTTTTGGGAAAAGGGAAACCAGAGCATTTTTATTCATTTGTAAACTAAGCCGTTAATCATTGAAATAACTTCCCCCGTACTCCCCTGGTCACTAATGGCGGGCTCAGGAATGAATAATAGTGGAATTTAAAAAGGGCTGTCAATTATTGCACGGAACAACAGTTTTCAGCTCTGGACAAGCAGAAAATTGGTGCTTTAGCAAAAGCCAAATTGTGCCCAGGTTTTCTTTCTTGTCTGGTAATGACAAAAGCAATACATCTGTCTTTCAGTCACCCTTAGATATGATCATTATGTGATTCAAATGAATTAAAGACCTTTGTAGCACATCAATGAGGTGGTTTGGTTTGGTGAACTATACTCATGTAATCGGTTATATAGTGGTGAAAAAAATAGGTGGGTAAGCGCTGATCTCCATTCGCGGTGAATAAAGTAGGTGAACGGGGTTTACGTGCATTTACCCTCCTCTACACCACTGCATGTGATGCATTAATGGTCCTGACAGCAGAATAATCAAGTTCAATGGCGGACGAAGTGTAACAGAGATGGTTCAGCAAACTACAAAAGCAACCTGAAGAACAGTGTTTGCTTCACAAGCTAATGCCTAATGCAAAGTAATCACGCAGACAACCTGGTCAGATCGAAACCCAGATCGAAAAAACTTTATATTTTTTATATTAAACAAACTTTTATATAAAACCAAGGCTTATATTCTCTAATCACTCTTCTCCACAATCTGAAACGATTTGAAATGCAAAAATCATTTTATCATTTCATTTAATTTTATAATAAATGGTGATGTCACAGGCAGCCCTATATAATGTAGCCTACCTGCCTGTTGGACATACTTGACAACTTGTTAGGCTTGGAGAAGCCATTGAAAAAGTTATCCAAAATAAACACTTTTTTGTTGCAAGTTAAGCCTCTTTTTTCTCCCTCTCTCTTGTCTGAGAGCCAGGAACAGATGTCCGATCTGGCTGATGAATTGAAACCATCTGAATCAACTCTCACAGTCTAACTTCAATAAATATATCTTTCAACACGTTTAGTGAAAAAGGTGAAGAAGAAGAAACAGGTTTTCCAATGTAACCTGTTACAGAGCAGCGCTGTCATGGGGCTGAGTCACAGGTAGGCTACTGAGATCAGGGTCTATATTCACAAAGTGTCTCAGAGTAGGAGTGCCGATCTAGGATCAGCTTTTTAGATTATAATGAATAGACGAGGGACCTGATCCTATATCAGCACTCCAACTTTGAGACACTTTATGATTACAGGCCCTGAATCTGAGGGAGAGGGTAAGTATGTTTGCCATAAGTTTTTTATAATTCCATAAAGGTTTCACAGGTTTCACCATAACAGTCAACAGTTGTATTCACTTGATTTCACAATATATATTTTTTTATATTGCCACAAATCCCATTTACATAGTTGGCCCTATTTTTGTCCCACATTATTAACGCAGATCCACTTCTCCACACAAAGATCCATGCCATGGGGCCCTGATGGCCAAGGTGGCATCCAGAGGAGCTATTTCCTCACAAGCAGTTCAACAAAGAGAGGCTTGGGGCTGTGTTTCCTCACAGAAGGAAGAGTTTTACAAGAATTGAGATCTTCTCTCTTTTATTTGCATCATATCTCACTATGTGGAGTTTTTCACTCACGGTCTCGCACCCTCTCCGCCATGTAGGTGTCAAACAGAGGCGTCAAACAGACAAATGCTGCCGTCCATCCCTGGTGGCCTAACTCTATTTGTGGTTTAAAATTAATGTTTGGCGACCAGTGGCTTTAAACTATTTACATTAGGCACTCTGACATTCACATGTCATTCCCTCTCCAACCAGTGTGACATTGCACATTCAGACCATAGATCAGGAAAGTTCTATCTGGAGCTGAATTGGACATGTCAAGAGTGAGAGCAGTTATTAATGTTATGCTAGATTTATTTAAGCTCTACCTCAAATAAAGATAAACTAGACAACTACAGATAAAAGAAAAGTAGTATGCAAGATTGTGTATCTGGTAACTGGGTCATTTATTTATTTTATGCGAAATGTTGCCATCAAAGAGGAACATGAATGATAGAATTTCCTTCCTTTGCATGCTATCCTTTTTACTATGTATCTTCAGGTTTGTGTGATGTGTGTGTGTGTGTGTGCATTTGTGTATTTGAATGCGTAGGTGTGTGTGTGCGTTCGTGAGTGCATGTGTTTAAATACATGCAGTAGGTGTGTGCTTGCATTGGTTGCATACCTGCGTTACAAGCGTGTGTGTTCTCAAATAAAGTCAATCACCCATGTTGCGAAGACAAACCCTTTGAACATACATGTGTGTCCTTTGGTGGAGGCTGCGGATTACGAGAGAAGTATCACATCTGCAGAAATCAAACACGAGAGAGACCATGTATTGGAAACGTGAATGTGCTTGTGATTAGTCTGTCACTGTGTGATAAACATCATGAGTCAAATCGAGCTTCCCAGCCCCAGTAGTGCTGCTCAGTATGCGACAAGAAATATGGCTTCTTGCCATCTAAAAAATCAGGAGTGATCACAAATGTTGATGTACACACTCTAGGCAAGGGTGATGTACACATATGTCATATACTTCTTGTTGAAACTAAAGGCAGGCCAGTATCAATATACAGAGACTCAAACTCCATCTGATTGGAGTTCAAAGGGACAGAGAGCACAGAAGTTGTATTTGGCCATTGATTGTTTTTGTTATGCAATAAAATACTATAACTGGTGTTTTGGATGACACTGTTAGAACAATAAACGTGATAAAACAGTACTCATCAAGAGGGTTTGATAATATTGAAGCCTTTAACCCTCTTCTAATACTCATGTACATACTGATGGTCATATGTAGTCTGTGTGCATATGCGCCCACTCACACACACACACAGACACACACACACACAATCACACACACACACCAAAGTAAATTACCACTGGGAGTGTAAATGTCAGTTGAGCTCCTGGCATGTTGCTCACAGCCCAAACATTGAGTTCATCTCGGAGTGCTCCAGTGGGAGACCGTCTCTGTTGAGGTTAAATATTTAATAAGAGGAAAGTCTTCGAAAAGACAGGGATGATGTCAATGACTTGCCCCAATCAAAACTCAGAGCAAAGAGCAGTTTCTCTAAACTTTATGTTGCCGTTTTTTTGTCTTATTCTGACATTTCGACTTTCTCGTCATTTTTTTGTCAGTTACTGGATCTTACCAACAGATCAAAAGGGGATCAAAAGTTGCGATAAGCTCTTTTCCCCCACATTATACTGACATCCACTAACGGTGTGTAGGATATTACTTCTGTAATAAAATCACAATAGAGTCAGTAGACATTGAGTATGAACTTAAATGTGATCATTTAAATGTGATCATTACAACCACAATGTAAGCCTACAGAATAAACCCATCCATACCAAGTCAAGAAGAGTTCAGCAATGCAAGCAAAGCAGTACAGCCAAACTATGGCGGTTGAAAATGCAGTCCAGAATGGAAAGATTTGCATCAAATAAAATCCCCTGAAAAGTTTCCGCTGGAGAGGGCATATTTTCCCAGAGATTAGAATTCTCATGCACAAACAAATGCCTTTGATTTGCATCTGAGGACTATAGAGGGCATTTTAATTCACTCTGTGTCATGGAGGGGAGAAGACAAGCTCCATCTAGCCAATTAGCCAATACAGTAGACATGGCTTCAAATACTATTTGAATCTTTCAAATACTTTGAGCATTTGCTTTCGTCTGCCTGAAGTGCCAGATGGGCAGGGGCTTGCCATTTTGGGACTATTCTATTGGCTCCATTATGCCAGGCAATCACAACTAGGCACAAATAAAGTATTCAAAATGATTTCAAATAGCATTTGAACCCAATGCAGTAAACGAAGCAGACTGGTAACCAGCAACAGCCATGTCACAGAAAAAACAAGATCTGCACACAAAGGAAGAACAACAAATAAGGCTGTGATCTTGCCCCCTCTCCTCCAAATTCATCCCAGCTGTCTCAATTACAGCAAGGTTTTGTTTCGAAAGACGACGATATTTAATCCACTGTTATATGATTTTGATAGACAGCAAATGCATTCTTACATTAAGATACAGCCCAAAGAAAGTGTTGGCTCTGTGTTTTCTGTTGCATTTAAATGATGGGTGGTCTGGCTCGGGTCATGTTTGTAAACTCCTTAATGTCCACTTTGACTAATTCAAAGGCCCTTCCTCTTTGGACCTATAAACTAATTGACAGCTATAAAGTGAGATGTATTATGCATTCTTGCTATAGATGGCTATTATATAGATTTTAGAGGACCCCTAAGTTCCTAGTCTGGAAACAAGTAAATTGATAGGGCTGTGTGCGTATTTGTGTGTGTGTGCACGGTTGAGTGTGTGTGAGAGATATGTGGTGGAGAGAATTGAGACAGTTTAGCCTGTACAGATGTAGGATCTTAATTTGATCACTCTTTTGTTAATGGGAATTAACAAATGTAACATTTTAATTTATTTGAGTTTTCAAAATGCTTCGAACATGATTTGCCATAACAAAAAATGTATAGACCCCTACAAAAATGTCCAATAACTATAATACACATTTTCTGTTGCTGCAAGGTTATTTTCCTGCTGTAGCAAACCGGCTCAAATTAGGATCCTACATCTGTATAATATTTTTGGGAAAAAAAATGTTAACCTTTATTTAACTAGGCAAGTCAGTTAAGAACAAATTGTTATTTACAATGACGGCCTACTTGTAAAGCTCCCCGGCCAAACCTTCCCCTACCCCCTTCCATAGACTTACACAGTAATTATGACAACTTCCAGAGGACATCCTCCAACCTATCAGAGATCTTAAATGTTGTCAACCCAATCAAAGGATCAAAGAATGAATCTAGTACTGAAAGCATAAGCTACAGCTAGCTAGCACTGCAGTGAATAAAATGTGGTGAGTAGTTGACTCAAAGAGAGAGAAAGACAGTAGTTGAACAGTTTTGAAAAAATTTATTTCTTGAAAAATGAAGGAGAAACAAGAGAGAGAGCTAGCTATATATATAATATATATATATATATTATTTATTTTCACATTCACTTAGCTAGTTTAGCCCACTCAAACACCCGGCTCAAACAGAGAGAGATGCTATGTCAGCTAGCTGGCTACGGCTATCCAACACTGGAACTTTTCTAAGTCAAGGTAAGCTTTTGGTTTTATTCATTTATTTCCACCGTGGCCCGCCGGTGTAACTGCTAAACTGCTTGCTGACTGTACACTGTACTGCATTATTGTAGCGGGTTTACTAACGCATTAGTTTTAGTAGCTGCAGCATGTTGATTATGACATTAGCTAATATGGTGACAACGCTGTAGACTGTGTGTAGCGGTTATCGGTTATGATTTGAAGGTTTAGCTTGGAAAGGTTTTTTCGCCTGGTTACAGACAGCTGATTTGTTGTGCACTGCCGTCCATTTACATTTACATTTAAGTCATTTAGCAGACGCTCTTATCCAGAGCGACTTACAAATTGGAAAGTTCATACATATTCATCCTGGTCCCCCCGTGGGAATTGAACCCTGGTCCCCCCGTGGGAATTGAACCCACAACCCTGGCGTTGCAAGCGCCATGCTCTACCAATTGAGCCACACGGGACCACGGGACCACAGGTCCACAAGTGAAGGGAAAAGGTGAGAGGAGGAGAGCGCGTAGATGCGAGAAGGGATTATACAACGAGCAAAGTGATCATGCTGTTTGTATGTGGCTGCTATGAAAGTGAACAGTGTTTGCGTGTGATCAGGAGTGTATTCATTCTGCCGATTCCATTGAAAAAAAAATCATAAACGGAAGCAAACGGAATGAAATGAGGATAAACATACCTGAATTTGTCCAATAGAAATTCTAGTTTGCAACTATTGGACTAATGATTACATCCTAGATCAGCTAGATGCAGGCAAGAGTGTCCAAGACGGTATTGAATGTTTCACTGATGATGGGTATAGGGAAAATTTGAGTATCATGTAGTCGCCTGAACCTAGCAATGTTACATTGAGCTGAGTTAATGGAATTTGAATGACAGTCATCCATTATGCTTTAATAGAATTAAGGTCGTGCTCATTATAAAAAGGGCACCAACCACCACTGATCTGTATGTGTTTATGTGTGTGCGTGTGCATGACGTGTTTTAAAATAAGCATGGGAAGAAAGCTTGCTCGTTTACCTATTCCTGTTGAATATCATAAGCCCTGGTCTGGATCTCCGTAGTCTTCTGATCAAATTGTGAACTTATATCGACCTTCACTCTTATGGAATTTATTACAAATATATTTGATCTGTTGATTTTATTGATATTTTTCCTTAATATGTTGGCCAATTGAAGATAAATTGATTTTCACAGGGCTAAGCTGTATTGGAAGATGAACAGTGAAACCTATAGAAAATATATGGGACACCCAGCAGCCTACATAGCAAGACACATAAACCAAGCCATCAAGGAAGAGGAGGAGGACAGAAAGGGAGAAATGGGGAAGAGGGAGGTATATTCCAGACACTCTCCAATGCTGCATTCCTGTAGTGCAAGGAGGTGTAGTTCACACATCCTATCTGCCCGCTCAATTTAAATATTTTGCTGTGTTTAAAGTGCTTCTTAATTTTTTACAGTCTTCAGCCCTCCCAGATGATCCATTCCAGATGTGGTTCATCTGTGAGGTGAGTGTCTCTCTCTCTGTCTCTCTTTCTCTCTCTCCTTCTGTGTCTCTCTTTCTCTTTCTCTCGGTATCATTTAATCACTATAATTTAAACACACACACACACGCACACCAACAAACAAAAGCTCACAGGCTTCATCTGACCTTTTCTTTTCTCTTTTTTTTCTGCTGTAATTGATCTTGTTTTATGTTGAGTCAGGTAACTGTCATAAGTATTTCCAATGGATAACAGGCATTACAAGAAAACATTGCATGGTTGTGGGAAATGGAAAAAAACAACTCAAGAATTTGAATTGAGATGTTATTTTGCTGTGGGTAGATCGCTTTGTTGATGTCAAATGTTTTCCTCATAATTTTGTGGGAGTCGTAGATAAACTTGATTAAAAAGCACAAAATGGAAATAAGAAAATGTTTCTTACATCAAGCAATTAACCGCAGACTGTTGGGCCAATCACTGTCAGGACAAATGCAGACATGCCATATCTGGACCAATCACAAAAAAAGACCAGGCTAATCCAGAACAGAGTTAGAAAAACATTTATTCCAAATGGTCTTCCGAGGGGCCCTATTTGTGTAGAGGGTATGGTAAGAAGTTGAGAACCAGCAGCTACACAGCAGCTACACACACATGGGCTTCAAATAAATCTAGAGTTGTTTTCATTGGGCGGCCATTTGACGTTGAGACTGGTGTTTTGCGGGTACTATTTAATGAAGCTGCCAGTTGAGGACTTGTGAGACGTCTGTTTCTCAAACTAGACACTCTAATGTACTTGTCCTCTTGCTCAGTTGTGCACCGGGGCCTCCCACTCCTCTTTCTATTCTGGTTAGAGCCAGTTTGCGCTGTTCTGTGAAGGGAGTAGTACACAGCGTTGTACGAGATCTTCAGTTTCTTGGCAATTTCTTGCATGGAATAGCCTTAATTTCTCAGAACAAGAATAGACTGATGAGTTTCAGAAAAGAGTTATTTGTTTCTGGCCATTTTGAGCCTGTAATCGAACCCACAAATGCTGATGCTCCAGATACTCAACTAGTCTAAAGATGGCCAGTTTTATTGCTTCTTTAATCAGAACAACAGTTTTCAGCTGTGCTAACATAATTGCAAAAGGGTTTTCTAATGATCAATTAGACTTTTAAAATGATCAACTTGGATTAGCTAACACAACATGCCATTGGAACACAGGAGTGATAGTTGCTGATAATGGGCCTCTGTACGCCTATGTAGATATTCATTAAAAATCATTCGTTTCCAGCTACAATAATCATTTACAACATTAACAATGTCTACACTGTATTTATGATCAATTTTATTTTATTTTAATGGACAAAAAATTAGCTTTTCTTTCAAAAACAAGGACATTTCTAAGTGACCCCAAACTTTTGAAAGGTAGTCTACGTCGTAGTTTCTTTCTGCAGAATTGAGACGATGGGACAGGAAGGCACAGGGATGGAGCTTTTTGGTCCTGAGCAGACCGCTGGGACAGGATAGCCCTCACTCCAATGTCAGAAACATCGACCTCAACCACAAACTGACGGGATGGGTCCGGATGGACGAGGATGGCGGCTGTAGTGAACCGATGCTTCAGGTCAACAAAGTCTCTGTCAACAGCTGGGGACCAGATGAATGGTACCTTGGGAGAGGTGAGTGCAGAGAGGGGGGCCGCCAGGGTGCTGTAGCCTCGAATGAAACAGCGGTAGAAATTGGTAAACCCCAAGAAACGTTGTAGCTGCACCTTGGACATAGGTTGGGGCCAATCCACTACTGCTTTCACATTTTCAGGGTCCATCTGGACATTTCTCTCAGTGATGACATATCCCAGAAAGGAGATTGTAGAACGGTGGAATCTCACTGTCCGCTTTCACAAATAGCTGGTTCTCCAGGAGGCGCTGAAGGACTTGTCGAACATGGAGGACGTGTTCTTGGGTAGAACGGGGAAAAAACTGGATATCGTTGAGGTTGACGAACACTAAACGATTTCACATGTCCCGGAGCCTGGAAGACGTTGGTGAGACCAAACGACATGACCAAGTACTCATAATGTCCACTGGCAGTGTTGAAAGCGGTCTTCCACTCATCTCCTTCACATATCCTAACCAGGTGGTAGGCATTCCGAAGGTCCAGCTTGGAAAAGATGGTAGCCCCCTGGAGAGGTTCCAAAGCCGAGGAGAGGAGTGGTAGTGGGTAACAAATCTTGATCTTTATGTCATTAAGATCCCGGTAGTCAATGCATTGACGCAGGGTCTTGTCCTTCTTTTCCACAAAGAAAAACCCTGCGCCGGCAGGGGATGCAGAATGACGGATGCTTCCAGCAGCCAGAGAGTCCTCAATATACTCCTCCATGGCCTTGGTCTCCGGGCCGGATAGGGAATATAGCCGACTACAAAGGCGGTGTGGTGCCTGGGAGAAAGTCAATGGCACAATCGTAGGGACGATGAGGGGGAAGAGAAGTAGCCCATGCCTTGCTGAAGACCTCCAGGAGGTCATGGTACTCTGCGGGAACCTCAGAGAAATCCGAGGCTTTCCTTAAGCCCAGAGGAGGACGTCTTGGGGAAGGCTGCGCCGCTTTATGGCAATAGGAATGACAGAATGGGCTCCAACCCAGGATTGAACTTGTGGTCCAGTCAATAACGGTGTTGTGTTTTTGGAGCCAAGAAAATCTCAAAACAACAGGAACATGGGGGAATCAATGAGGAGAAGCTCTATTGACTCACTGTGATTTCCTGAAACCCACAGATGAATGGAAACAGTGCTGTGGGTAACTCTTCCAATGGAGCAGCCGTCCAGTGCTCTAGCATCCATGGGAACAGAGAGGAGTTGAGTGGGGATACCTAATTCAGAAACTAGGGTAGCAATCCATAAAACTTTAATCTGCCCCAGAATCAATGAGCACCCAGAGAGACCCCACAGCAGTATGCGGGTGATGGGAATTAGAGGATTCCCAGTCTGGCTCGCCAGAGTACTTGTACCTACTAAAGAAATAGGTCTCTTAACAGGGCAGGTGGCTATATAATGTCCAGTACAGACAACAGTTGGAGCTCACCCTAGGTGAACATTCCCAAGGCGATAATCTAGCTCTGCCCAGTTGCAAAGGCTCAGGAGTATCCGACTCCCCTGTCGCCGATGATTCTTGAGGGAACTCGGGTGGCTTCGGTTTTTCACGGAAATGCACACTTCAGGGATTTCCGGATTCCTTCGGAGGTGAGCAAGCAGCAGCGGATGGACGAATGTTCCCGAGACCCGACCTCTCTCTCCTGCGTTCTCGTAGATGTCCATCAATCCTAATTGTAAGGGCGATGAGGGAATCGAGCTCCAATGGTAACTCCTGAGCTGCGAGCTCGTCTTTTATTTCCTCCGATAGTCCGTGAAGGAAGGTATCGAACAGAGGCTCTGGATTCCAGGCACTCTCGGCGGCCAATGTGCGAAAATCTACCGCGTAGTCTGCCACACTACAGGAGTTCTGACGTCCCTTCAGTCGTTTTCGGGCCGCCTCTCTCCTGGGCATCGGAGAATTGAATACCTTCCTCACCTCCACCATGAAATCTTCCAGGTTATGGCAAACGGTGGATTATTGCTCCCGAACAGCCGTCACCCAGGAGAGCGCCCTTCTGGACATTAGCGTAATTAGATAAACTATCTTCGATTGAGCCGAAGGGAATGAAGATGGCTGAAGCTCAAAAATGAGGGAGTACTGGGAAAAAAACACCCGGCAGGTTCTAGGATTGCCAGCATATCGCTCCGGAGGAGGTAAGCGGGGTTCTCGGGGAGCCAGGGTAGGCTGAACAAACCCACCACTAGTAGGGAAGTTACTGAGTGGCTGGAAGGTCTCAGATGTGGCGTGCTGTCTGCGAGCTAATTCACGGAATTCCTCCATTAACGCCTTGATCACCTGGTTGTGGTGTTCCGCCAGAGATCAGAACCCCTCCATCAGGTTCTGAAGTAGCTCCTCCTGTCTCTTAATGGTAGCTCCATACAGGGAGACAGCGTGACGGAGCTGGTCCAAGTCTGCTGGGTCAGTCGTGGTCAGTTCGTACTATAACGACACAAGGCATGACCCAGATACAGACATGGAAAGCAGATGGTTTGAGCTCTGATATTTATTATAATCAAAGGGGTAGGCAAAAGGCAGGTCGGGGACAGGCAAGAGTCAATAACCAGGTCAGAGTCCAAAACAGTACAGGGCAGCAGGCAGGCTCGAGGTCAAGGCCAGGCAGAAGGGTCAGGCAGGCGAGCTCAGAGTCAGGACAGGCAAGGGTCAGAACCAGGAGGATGAGAAAAACAGAGACTGGGAAAAAAACAGGAGCTAGGATAAAAATGCTGGTTGACTTGGCAAACAAGACAAACTGGCACAGACAGACAGAAAACACAGGTATAAATATACTGGGGATAATGGGGAAGATGGGCAAAACCTGGAGGGGGTGTGGAGACAAGCACAAGGACAGGTGAAACAGATCAGGGTGTGACAGACCTTATATAGACTGGTGTGTGCCTTTCCAAATCATGTCCAGTCAATTGAATTTACCACAGGTGGACTCCAATCAAGTTGTAGAAACATCTCAAGGATTATCAATGGAACAGGATGAACCTGAGCTCAATTCCGAGTCTCGTGGCAAAGAGTCTGAATACTTATTTAAATAAGGTATATTTATTTTATATAGATTTTTTTTGCAAAATTTCTAAAAACTTGTTTTCACTTTGTCATTATGGGGTATTGTGTGTAGATTGATGAGGGAAAAAAATATTTTATCCATTTTACAATAAGGCTGTAGCGTAACAAAATGTGTAAAAAGTCAAGGGGTCTGACTACTTTCCGAATGCACTGTATGTCCTGATATCGAAATGTACCTCCAAATCGACATCATCTACCATATCTTGCTGATCTTGCTTTTTACTCTTCAATCACATGACAGGGAAGCAGAAACGTTTAAACGTGTCAAAATGGTGTCCAAGATTGAGCGACTGGAACCACCAAAGTTAATGGTGCAAAAATGATGGAATGTTTGAGAAAGTAGGTGAGGCATGAAAAAGCCCATGAATAGGCTACCAGGCCCTGGGCTTTGCTGAAGTTCAACACAATATGGCTCTGTCACAACGTTCTGTAAAATAAGCACCAGACCTGGGTTGAAATACTATTTTAAATATTTTAAAATACTTCAGCTGTGCTTGATTGTGCTTGCCTGCTTGCCTGTCCCCAAGGTGCAGACCACGCCCACCTGGCACTCCTAGCAGACCAAAGCAAATGCTCAAAAGTATTTCAAAGATTTCAAATAGTACTTGAACCCAGGTCTGATAAACACAACTCAGGGTGAAGCAGGGCATCCCTCTCCCTCTGCCTCTCTTCTCTTCCCTCTCTCTCGTTCTCTCTGTTCTTCTCCAGACAGACAGGGAGAGAACCAGGGCTGAACGGCCACACTAACACCAAAATGCCTTGCGAAGCTAAATTAATGGGGTTCAGCACTGCGAGACAGTCGTGGTGATGCCAAACGCTCTGCACTGCCTGGTTGAAAAACACCGTTAGCCGCCGCAAACCCATTTATTAAAAGGGATCTTGGGGGAACCTTGGTTCTAATTTACAGGTCCTCGGGTCCACCACGAAGGGAGTGTTGTGGTTGCCCAAGGATGCCAGTGCTACTGCTCCAGATCTAGTTCTCGAGTCAGTCAGGTCAGAGAGAAACCATTAAAGGAGACGGGCAAAGGGTTGTTATAAAGGCACATACAGTACATGCTTATAAGAAGTTTATAAAGCATTATACCCGAAGGCTTTTAGTAGAATGTTACCAGTTTCTTTTTATGGACTAGAAACGTGGTAATGAAAGTAATAAAATGAGGATTGTGCTGTTTAGACAAGATGATATCGTGGCACTTCATATGTATGACTACAGAATATGAATGTGCTATGTATTGTGTAAAACGGTAACAAGCAGGTTGCCATACACAAGGTCGCTGATTCGATTCCCACCCCCAACACCTTACCCTGAACTTAACCAATCACGTCTTGCCTATATTTAGCCCAATCCCTAAACAATTAGGATTACTTCCCTAAATTTAATGTGGCACTCCAGTCTCCTTTTCACCTCATTTAACAGCTGATTTACTGAACAAAAGGCACATCTCAATAGGTGGTTCAGGTTAGTCATAACATAGCACAAGTTCTCTATTGTTCTCTATTGCTCTTCTAATGTTCCTCAAGCACAGGGGGAGGCCGTTGACGTCACGGATTCCCATCAGACCAACTCCTTGAATGCCCTACTGAACTCCTTGATGTTTGCAAAACAGTTTTTGTTTTTTACCTTTTAGTGTGTGTACTTTACTGTATTTATACTTGGGATGTCGCTTTTCAACAGTAAAAGTAAAAAATATTGCTGGAGGATGTCTTTAACCAATCTTCCCTAAACTTCACCAATCAAATTTGTTTCTGCCCTCGTGGCAGAGCTGCCCTCAGAAAAAGATTGAATAAGAAAAACAACCTGAAAGTTGCTGACACAAAGAAATGGAAAATATATAGAACTCTATGTCTCTGACATTAGCAAGCTCCCAGTCACTAAACCTATAGGTGCTGAGTCATGTGGCTGTATGATGTGGCTTTTCTTGAACACTGAATAATTTCCCACCTCGGGGAAGCCAAGCGAGCAGACAAGGGGTAAAAAGACAAGAGGAGAGACAGCATGAGACAGAAAGAGAAAATGGAGAGAAGAGAGAAGGAGGAGTGCAGACGGACTACATGGGAACTAATCATCTGGGAACTAATAATCCATACACAATGGCCCCAGGCATGAAGGTTCTGATCCGCACCATGGTGGCTCTCCCTGGTCCCGCACATTCTTCCCGACCCAGGTTTAGTTCCTCCGGGAAACGGCACTCACGTTGGGTCTTTTTCCCACTCCCCCGTAGAAGCCAATATCTCTGATCTTTCCCCGGGTCCATATAGCACAAGGTTGGGGGTCGGAGGGAAAAACGTCTGACTCATACCCTTCATGCCTCTTTGTAATAGCTTTTTAAGTATCAAGGTCAGACTCTGCATCACTGTAATAGTTACACAACTTAAAGAATTGTTACAGAAAATCCATTTGATTTGTCTTTGACTACTGATTCATTTTAGTCCATAATCTCTCTCTATGGAGTGCAAAATGTCACATAGGCATATACAGTAACATGTGCCATGGCAGGTCAATCATACTACTCTGTCTTGTTACAGCCCTCCCAACCTTTGTCACTCTGCCAGAATACTTTTTTGATCCTGGATCCAATTCAAAGATATGCAAATCATATAAATCATTGTTTTTGCATATTTGTGGACATACTTGGAGCACTAGCTGAAGCATGCGGAGCGATTGTTATATATTACAAGTCACCCCTCCCGCTCCCATCATGGTCTGTAAAGAAGAGAGGAGGCTGGGGAGTAGCTGTGGCATCCCTGACTCTAGGCCGGACAGCATCAAGCTTTAGCAGCCATTCCACAGCTAGTGCTAGACAGGGGTGATGTGAATTCCATCATGGCAAAGTGAAACTTAATTTACAGCGATGCTTCTGTTTCATTGGACATACAGAGAGAGAGCGAGAGATCCCCATCAGGCCTGGAGAGCAGCTGCAGCCCACACCTCTATTCCCTCGCGTTTCCCCCTAGACTACTTTGCCTCAGTCAGCATTTTACGTAAATAAAGCTCCTTAAAAGCTCTGTTTCTCTCTATGTGACAGCAAGATGTTTCAACAGAGATTAACATTCCACAACCGGTGTCTGTGTGTGTCCTTAGTCTTCACACTCCAGTATGTGCACACTGAATACTGGTTATTGATAGACTACCATTCCACAATTCTGTGCTGTATTTGGTCTTCCAGCCTTTCCCTGACAAAGCAATCCATGCTCATTCCACATGTTACACATCTGGCCAAAACGAAAAGGGAGAAAATAGACATAGAGAGGTCAAAGTGTGTTTGTGTGTGGAGGGGAATAACAACTTCTACTATAAATCTTGTTATTTGATCAGCTGGATGAAGAGGGGAGAAGAGGCACTCCAGTAGCATTAGAGAAGAAAAAAGGAAATGCACTCCACATAGGAGAGCAGGACAAGGGGATGATTTTCACCTATTTTATAACCACCTTTGCCGGGGTCATTAAAAGAAGCCAGAAGCATTGTGGTTTGCGGGGACCGTGACAGACCTTAGGTAAACATGTCTTGAAGCAAAATAGAAGGGCGCCGTTAAACCAGAGCTGTTTTTTATGTTCTCTGGCGGAGGTCGTTGCAGGTTAGATGTGGAGACCAGTGTCTGGAAGAGGTTGGGTGGAAACACAGACACAAAGAAACACACACGGCTGCCAGGGGTGTCAATGTCTCTATCTCTGTCCTTTAAAGGTAACACTAGCACCATAGTGATATTCTGTTGTTGCTCCCCTGCGACACATAGTTGCGATGGTCCCCATCCTGTAAGCACCCAAAAGGTTGTATCACGATACCTAGAAAGAAAATGATTTCTTCCATTTGTCCCTTCCAGAGATCCACTTAAAGGCGCTGTAAGCGTTCACTTCCGCAAATATTTAAAGTGAGACGGATACGATAGCTTCACCTGGCCACCTAGGAGGTCGTCATAAGTGGTCTGGATGAACACCAACATAGTCTCATGAGCTTGATGAAAACAGAAGCTAACAAACGCAGGAGGTCAGAACGGTCTGATGAGATTTGTGTTTAATGAACATTTCCTGGATGTGTGCCCGCAATCTTCCCAGACTGATCTCGCTTGAGTCATTACAGGCCTGTTGCAGAATTGTCCAATCAAATTTCCCTATTTACTGTGATCTCTAAAAGGTTTCTATCCGGCATTGTCCTCTAGCCGAATTCAAAAAGCGCTTCAGAGTGGTACTGCTGACCGAGGATCAGGTCCCCGCTGTCCATATGATGTTTTTGATTATGATCTAAAAGGCAAAATGTATCCTGTATCAGCAAATCTACTGTGAGACTTGTGCATACGGGCACAAAGAATAAAGACCTCTCATGGGGCCCTTCTAGCAATTCTGGTTGAATTGGAGCTCAGGTCAAAAGGATGCAAAACTCAAGCCATTCTCCATTATATTGAAGTGAAACAGCAACCCACATTATAAAAGCACCATTATGATACACATGCAGTATGTAGTTTGGCGGTTTGATACGACCCCTGTATGACACACAACATAGATTTTTCCCGGTCATGTATAGAGTATTTTCAGACCCCGGGCTAAAAGGGTTATTCAGCTGTCCCCATACGAGAACCCTTTGAGGAACCCTTTTTGATTCCAGGTAGAACCCTTTTCGTTTCAGAGAACTATCTGTGGAACTGGTTCTACATGGAACCGAAATGGGTTTTTACCTCGAACCAAAAAGGGTTCTCCTATTGGGACAGCCGAATAACCCTTTTAGAACCCTTTTTTCTAAGAGTGCATTTCAAAATGTATGGAACCATGTTACTAATACACCAAACGTTTAAACGACTGCCTCGGAAGAATATAAAGGAAAGGACACTTCTGTGTCTCTGTGAGAGTTGTTCTCTGTGTGGTGTCTGACTGGTGCCCTTGCTGTGACTGGCCCTGTCAGACAGACAGCTTTACACAGGGAGGGTCAGGACAAACAGCAGAGGCATGCTGGGAGTCGGACAAGGGATTGTTTCCTTCTGCGCTTCCCCTCTTCACCTGACATCCTCTACCACGTTGTTACAGAAGAAATATGTGGCTTACCAAGGCCAGTCCCATGTCATTTCAATGTGGAGAATTGGGTAATATTTGGTAGATACGTTGATCAATGAGATTCCAACCTATTTTCACCGACTCAAAAAGACAGCCAAAAGTTGGCTGGATGATGCAATCTCTATTGCACTCCACACTGCCCTTTCCCACCTGGACAAAAGGAACACAGATGTGATAATGTTATTCATTAACTACAGCTCAGCATTCAACACCATAGTGCCCTCAAAGCTCATCACTAAGCTAAGGACCCTGGGACTAAACACATCCCTCTGCAATTGGATCCTGGACTTCCTGACGGGCTGCCCCCAGGTGGTAAGGGTAGGTAACAACACATCCGCCACACTGATCCTCAACACGGGGTCCCCTCGGGGGTGCGTGCTCAGTCCCTTCCTGTACTCCCTGTTCACTCATGACTGCATGGTCATGCACGACTCCAACACCATCATTAAGTTTGCCGACAACGATGAGACAGCCTATAGGGAGGAGGTCCGAGACCTGGCCGTGTGGTGCCAGGACAAAAACCTCTCCCTCAACGTGATCAAGACAAAGGATATGATTGTGGACTACAGGAAAAGGAGGACCGAGCACACACCCATTCTCATCGACGGGGCTGTAGTGGACCAGGTTGAGAGCTTCAAGTTCCTTGGTGTCCATATCACCAACAAACTATTGTGGTCCAAACACACCAAAACAGTCGTGAAGAGGACACAACAAAGCCTATTCCCCCTCAGGAGACTGAAAAGATTTGGCATGGGTCCTCAGATCCTCAAAACGTTCTATAACTGCATCATCGAGAGCATCCTGACTGGTTGGATCACTGCCTGGTATGGCAACTGCACGGCCTCCGACCACAAGACACTACAGAGGGTAGTGCGTACGGCCCAGTACATCACTGGGGCCAAGCTTCATGTCATCCAGGACCTCTATACCAGGCACTGTCAGAGGAAGGCCCTGAAAATTGTCAAAGACTCCAGCCACCCTAGTCATAGACTGTTCTCTCTGCTACCACACTGCAAGAGGTACCGGAGCACCAAGTCAAGGTCCAAAAGGCTTCTTAACAGCTTCTACCCCCAAGCCATAAGACTTAAGACATAAGACAGCTAATCAAATGGCTACCCAGACTATTTGCTTTACCCCCCCCCCCCTCTTTTATGCTGCTGCTACTATCTGTTTATTATCTATGCATAGTCACTTTAACTCTACCTACATGTACTGTACATATTACCTAAATTACCTCAACTAACCGGTGCCCCCACACATTGACTCTGTACCGGTATAACACATATATGTTCCTTTTATTTTTTACTTATCTATTTTTTACTTAACACTTATTTTTCTTAGAATTGCGTTGTTGGTTAAAGGGCTTGTAAGTAAGCACTTCACTATTGTATTCGGTGCATGTGACAAATAACATTTGATTTGAAGTTTGTTGAATTCCCAATGTGTTATCACTATGCTTTCAACCATTTAAAAAAAACATTTAAAAAAGCACAACACAGTTCAAATGGGAATACAATGTGTTATCACCATGCTTCATCTAATAGCACAACCAAATGACCTGGATTGCAGTTGAGTTTACAATAAAGTGCATGGTGCACTTATTATTATTATAGCAATTGTGAAGATTTCCACAGACCTGTGAACCCGAACATGCACTCTTTCTATGATTACATAAGAATACATGTATTGTATACAGTAACCTCAACATGTGGCCGTGGATGTGTTACTAATTTGAATAAATGCTGTTACATTAGTTTTTAAGATAGCCTTAACATTACACGATTTATTGTCTTACAAAAGTAATATTGAACAATGCAAGCAAATATCAACATTTAAAGGAGATGTACAGTGCATTGGGAAAGTATTCAGATCCCTTCACTTTTTCCACATTGTTACATTACTGTCACGCTCGTCGTCCTCCTCGTCTGAGGAGGAGTAGTTGGAAGGATCGGAGGACCAAAATGTAGCGTGGTATGTGTTCATCATGAATTTAATAAACAGAAAACACTGAACAAACTATACAAAACAATAAACGAACAACGAACGTGAAGCTATATAAGAAATGTGCTGACACAAGCAACTAACATAGACAATCACCCACAACCCACAACCCACAATGACAAAACAGGCTACCTAAATATGGTTCCCAATCAGACACAACGACTAACACCTGCCTCTGATTGAGAACCATATCAGGCCAAACACAGAAACAGACAAACTAGACATACAACATAGAATGCCCACTCAGATCACACCCTGACCAAACAAAACATAGAAACATACAAGGCAAACTATGGTCAGGGCGTGACAGTACCCCCCCCCCCCCCCCCCCCCCCCCCCAAGGTGCGGACTCCGGCCGCAAAATCTGAACCTATAGGGTAGGGTCTGGGTGGGCATCTGTCCGCGGTGGCGGCTCTGGCGCTGGACGTGGACCCCACTCCACCATAGTCTTAGTCAACTTTAGTAGCGTCCTTTGAGCGGCGACCCTTGCCGCCGACCTAGGACTGGCAACCCTACTAAAGGGCTCCACTGGACTGAGGGGCAGCTCTGGACGGAGGGGCAGCTCCGGACTGAGGGGCAGCTCCGGACTGAGGGGCAGCTCCGGACTGAGGGGCAGCTCCGGACTGAGGGGCAGCTCCGGACTGAGGTGCAGCTCCGGACTGAGGGGCAGCTCCGGACTGAAGGGCAGCTCCGGACTGAGGGGCAGCTCAGGACTGAGGGGCAGCTCAGGACTGAGGGGCAGCTCAGGACTGAGGGGCAGCTCAGGACTGAGGGGTAGCTCAGGACTGAGGGACAGCTCCGGACTGAAGGGTGGCTCTGGCGGCTCCTGGCTGACGGACGGCTCTGGCGGCTCCTGGCTGACGGACGGCTCTGGCGGCTCCTGGCTGACGGACGGCTCTGGCGGCTCCTGGCTGACGGACGGCTCTGGCGGCTCCTGGCTGACGGACGGCTCTGGCGGCTCCTGGCTGACGGACGGCTCTGGCGGCTCCTGACTGACGGACGGCTCTGGCGGCTCCTGGCTGACGGACGGCTCTGGCGGCTCCTGGCTGACGGACGGCTTTGGCGGCTCCTGGCTGACGGACGGCTCTGGCGGCTCCTGGCTGACAGACGGCTCTGGCGGCTCCTGGCTGATGGACGGCTCTTGCGGCTCCTGGCTGACGGACGGCTCTGGCGGCTCCTGGCTGACGGACGGCTCTGGCAGCTCCTGGCTGACGGACCGCTCTGGCGGCTACTGGCTGACGGACGGCTCTGGCGGCTCCTGGCTGACGGACGGCTCTGGTCGGCTCCTGGCTGACGGACGGCTCTGGTCGGCTCCTGGCTGACGGACGGCTCTGGCGGCTCCTGGCTGACGGACGGCTCTGGCGGCTCCTGGCTGACGGACGGCTCTGGCGGCTCCTGACTGACGGACGGCTCTAGCGGCTCAGGACAGACGGGCGGCTCTGACGGCGCTGGACAGACGGGCGGCTCAGACGGCGCTGGACAGACGGGCGGCTCAGGCGGCGCTGGACAGACAGGCGGCTCAGGCGGCGCTGGACAGACGGGCGGCTCAGGCGGCGCTGGACAGACGGGCGGCTCAGGCGGCGCTGGACAGACGGGCGGCTCAGGCGGCGCTGGACAGACGGGCGGCTCAGGCGGCGCTGGACAGACAGGCGCACCTGTAGGGAGGAGACGGAGAGACTGCCTGGTGCGTGGGGCTGCCACAGGACCCACCAGACTGGGGAGACCTACAGGAGGACTGGTGTTTGGAGGAGGCACCGGAAGGACCGGGCTGTGGGGGAGCACTGGAGCTCTGGTGCGCAGCCTTGGCACCACTCCCCCAGGCTCGATAACTACTCTAGCCCGGACCCTCCAGAGTGCAGGCACAGGTTGAACCGGGATGTGGGTGAGCACTGGAGATCTAGTGCCTACTACGCGCACCTATCCCTTGGGCTCCACTCCCACATTCGCACGGCACGAGCGGAGTGCAGGCATAGGACGCACTGCACCCTCCCAGCGCCCCGGAGACACAGCACGCAGAGCCGGCGCAGGATACCCTGGACGGAAACGGCGTACCGGAGACCAGACACGCTGAGCAGGCACAATACGCCCTGGCTGGATACCCGCACTCGCATGACACTTTCGGGGGGCTGCCCTATAGCGCACCGGGCTATGGGCACGTACTGGCGACACCGTGCGCTTAACCGCATAACACGGTGCCTGACCAGTAACGCGCTGCTTATAATAAGCACGAGGAGTGAGCTCAGGTCTCCAACCTGACTCTGCCACACTCCCCGTGTGACCCCCCAAAAAATTTGGGGGCTGCCTCTCGTACCTGTCGCGCTGCCGTGCTGCCTCCTCATATCGCCGCCGCTCAGCTTTCGCTGCCTCCAGCTCTGCCTTGGGGCGGCGATATTCCCCAGCCTGTGCCCAGGGTCCTTTACCATCCAAAATCTCCTCCCATGTCCACGAGTCCAGAACTCGCTGCTGCCCGATACCACGCTGCTTGGTCCGGTTGTGGTGGGTGATTCTGTCACGCTCATCGTCCTCCTCGTCTGAGTAGGAGTAGTTGGAAGGATTGGAGGACCAAAATGCAGCGTGGTATGTGTTCATCATGAATTTAATAAACAGAGAACACTGAACAAACTATACAAAACAATAAACGAACAACGCACGTGAAGCTATATAAGAAATGTGCTGACACAAGCAACTAACATAGACAATCACCCACAACCCACAATGACAAAACAGGCTACCTAAATATGGTTTCCAATCAGAGACAACGACTAACACCTGCCTCTGATTGAGAACCATATCAGGCCAAACACAGAAACAGACAAACTAGACATATAACATAGAATGCCCACTCAGATCACACCCTGACCAAATAAAACATAGAAACATACAAAGCAAACTATGGTCAGGGCGTGACAATTACAGCCTTATTCTAAAAATGGATTAAAAAAATTATACTCATCAAATACTCACCAATCTACGCACAATACCCCATAATGACAAAGCAAAAACAGGTTGTTAGACATTTTTTAAATACATTTTTTATGGAATATCACATTTACATAAGTATTCAGACCCTTTACTCAGTACTTTGTTGAAGCACCTTTGGCAACGATTACAGCCTTGAGTCTTCTTGGGTATGACACTACAAGCTTGGCACATCTGTATTTGGGGAGTTTCTCCCATTCTACTCTGCAGATCCTCTCAAGCTCTGTTTGGTTGAATGGGGAGCGTCGCTGCACAGCTATTATCAGGTCTCTCCAGAGATGTTAGATTGTGTTAAAGTCTGGGCTCTGGCTGGGCCACTCAAGAACATTCAGAGACATGTCCCGAAGCCACTCCTGCATTCTCTTGGCTGCGGGCTTAGGGTCGTTGTCCTGTTGGAAGGTGAACCTTCGCCCCAGTCTGAGGTCCTGAGTGCTCTGGAGCAGGTTTTCATCAAGAATCTCTCTGTAATTTGCTCTGTTATCTTTGCCTCGATCGTGACTAGTCTCCCAGTCCCTGCCGCTGAAAAACATGCCAACAGCATGATGCTGCCACCATGCTTCACCGTAGAGATGGTGCCAGGTTTCCTCCAGACATGACGCTTGGCATTCAGGCCAAAGATTTAAATCTTGGTTTCATCAGACCAGAGAATCTTATTTCTCATGGTCTGAAAATCCTTTTGGTAAACTCCAAGCGGGATGTCATGTGCCTTTTACTGAGGAGAGGCTTCCGTCTGGCCACTCTACTATAAGGGCCTGGTTGGTGGAGTGCTGCAGAGATGGAAGAACCTCCCAGAAGGACAACCATCTCCACAAAGGAACTCTGCAGCTCTGTCAGAGTGATCATCGGGTTCTTGGTCACCTCCCAGCGACGCCCCCCTACTGTATATGTATTGTGTATTTTTTGTTGAATCCTGGGCTGAATTTAAACAACAGCTGTTGCCCACTGATGTCGGTTACGACGCCGAACTGCAGTCAGGTCAAGACCTTGGTGAGGACGATGAGCATGCAGATGAGCTCCCTGAGACGGTTTCTTACAGTTTGTGCAGAAATTCTTTGGTTGTGCAAACGCACAGTATCATCAGCTGTCTGGGTGGCTGGCCTCAGACGATCCCGCAGGTGAAGAAGCCGGATGTGGAGGTCCTGGGCTGCCGTAGTTAAGCTTGGTCTGCAGTTGTTGGGTTGGTTGGACGTACTGCCACATTCTCTAAAACAACGTTGGATGCGGCTTATGGTAGAGAAATTAACATAACAGTTTCTGGTAACAGCTCTGGTGGACATTCCTGCAGTCAGCATGCCAATTGCACACTCCCTCAAAATTTGACACATCTGCTGCATTGTGTGACAAAACTGCACATTTTCGGCCTTTTATTGTCCCCAGAACAAGGTGCACCTGTGAAATGATCATACTGTTTAATCAGCTTCTTGATATGCCACACCTTTCAGGTGGATGGATTATCTTGGCAATGGAGAAATACTCACTAACAGGGATGTAAACTAATTTATGCAGAAAATTTGAGAGAAATACTAGTTGCGTTTATATACTACATGTTGCGTTTATATTTTAGTTTTATACATCTGAAACTTAAAGCATTGTATTTGGTTCAAACCATTCTGTAAGACCTAAACCTCAATAGGAGTTATGAATAAAGAGTGTGACCATTGAGCAAGTTGAGGAAGCTAAACTTTAGGTATAACATTGGATGGTCAATTATCATGGTCAAGTCATATTAACAAAGTTGTTGTGAAGATGGGGAGGGGTGTTTATGTTATAAAAAAGATGTTCTGCGTTTTTTACACAAAAATCAACTGTAGTGGTTGTTCATGCTCTGGTCTTGTCCCATTTTGATTACTGCCCCATAATATGGTCAAGTGCAGCAAAGAGAGACCTAGCAAAGCTGCAGCTGGCTCAAAACAGAGCAGCACGCCTTGCCCTTAATTACACATACAGAACTAACATCAACAACATGCATGCCAGTCTTTCCGGGTTGAGAGTTGACGAGAGATTATCTGCTTCTCTTCGAGAAATATTACTGTGATGAAAATTCCAGGTTGTCTGCATAATCAAATAACATTTACCTCAGACACTCATACATACCCTACAAGACATGCCACCAGGGGTCTCTTCACAGTCCCCAAGTCCAAAACAAATGTACGGCAATGCACAGTATTATACAGAGCCCTGATCACATGGAACTCCCTTCCATCTCCAGCAAAATGACCTTTAAAAACAGATTAAACAACAACTCATTGAACGGTGGGGACTGTGAGGGGACACACTAACACACACATTATTTTGTGTTGTTGTATTGTTTGTATTATTATCTGTTGTATTATTTGTATATCGTATTTTATCAGTGGTTTGTTACTTGTTTTGTGTTACTTGTATTGTGTTTTTTTGTGGACCCCAGGAAGAGTAGCTGCTGCTTCTGCAAAAGCTCATGGGGATCCAAATAAACAAATACAAAAAAATGGCATTCATATCGACGTTTATCAATCAGACGGTTAACAAGCAAATATTATATATGTTTTCCACTCGCAACTAAACCTGGCTGATTAAGCTAGCCAGTTGATAGTAAAGCTATGATGAATGTCAGGTGTCAGCTACAGTAGCTAGCTAACGTTAGCTGCTGTCAATGGAGTTCATCTGAAATGTACCATTATATTTCACATGATAAACAAACTACACCAAAAATCGATGTACACATATAAAAGAGAATATTACCGTCAAGTAGATCATTTTATTCTAGTACTTCAGGCCGAGGAGTAACATTCATAGCATTACTTTGTAGAAATTACTGATGTTCTCCTCTTCAAGATACTTCCTGAAATTTGATTGATGGATCAATCTAGCAATAGTTGCAGTAATAGGCAGCTGTGTTTTTGGCTGAATGGTCAGGAGTAAAAGGTCCTACCCCTAGAGCAGCTCAAACCTCGTTTTTAATTGCAAATCTCTTTCTACAAACTTAAAAAACGTTCAACAAGCTTACGAATCTTTTAGTAAAGTGATAGAACTCTGAGCGTGCACAGATTCAAAATCTGCATGTAACGGCTGTCGTCGGTGGAAGAAGGTGAGGACCAAGGTGCAGCGTGGTAAGTGTTCAATAATCATCAAAACAGAACACTGAATAACAAAATAACAAAGAAACAACCGAAAACAGTTCTGTCTGGTGCAGACACACAAAGACTGAAAATAACCACCCACAAAACCCAACAGAAAACAGGCTACCTAAATATGGTTCCCAATCAGGGACAACGATTGACAGCTGCCTCTGATTGAGAACCATATCAGGCCAAACACAGAAATAGAAAATCATAGAAAAACTAACATAGACAACCCACCCAACTCACGCCCTGACCATACTAAAACAAAAGACAAAACAAAGGAACTAAGGTCAGAACGTGACACTGCAGGTGTATTTTTTGATTCACAGCAGAATATTTATAGTCTTAAATGGACCAAAAATCCTATTGAATGTATTTAAATGTCAAGTTACAAGTTTGCGACGATTGTTACATTTTTCACACATCATGATACAAGCTTGCGAAATTAAATGACACATTTGCGAATTGTATTTGCAACCACGAATCTCAATGTGTGACCACAAAATTCAAAATACAAACTCATGGGCTTCCGTTATCATTATCCCATAGAAAATTGGTTATCATGATGACATAATCTTGTGGTTTAAATTTTACCCTCAAAACAACAGTTGCTGACTTTTTCAAATCCAATGTATTTTCTACATAGATTCCACAACACAATACATTGACAAATTATGTTAAAACAACATTGATTTACACAGCTTGTGCCCAGTAGGTAGTTACTGAAAGGTCTCTGTATCGCATAGAAAGTTCTGCAAATGTGCTTGAGCAGGAGAGGTATTTTAAAAATATTTTTAATATTTTACCTCATAGATTGAGGTTATCAGCCAACCATTTGTTTTACTGGGTAAAAGGCACAAGATAAACAAAGTAAAGAGACCCTAATTGAAGCATCTTGTGGTTTTTAGTATCACAGGCGTTTCACTTTTCTCACAAAGTTCAAGATGGAAATGTGATGTATGGTGCCATAGTCCCTCTGCCCAGAGTCCCAAACCATTTCCCTTCCTCCCCAGGCCCTCTCTCCTGGCAAGAAAAGTGAGAAGAAGTAGTTTCTTGGTTCTCTTTGATCCACACCGGACCATGACTCTTTGGAGAGGGCAGAGAGTCGTTGTAATCATCTGTGCTGTAGATACATCTCACTGCATGACCTCAGTGGTTCCCCCTCAAAGTTTAAGGGTGCCACGAACCTTGGGCACAATGGTCTTCTCTGTTGTCTCTATCTAATGCAAAGGGCACCAGATAAACAGTGGAGACAAGGTGGCACAGTGGGTAGCGCCCGCCACAGAAAAACTAGAGGAGTAGGAGAGAGTGGAGGTGCCCACTGGGGAACACAGCACTGTTTCGATTCAACTGGAGAGAATTATTGGCAGGGAGCAAGCATGGCTTAATGCCCTCTTTAAACTTACTGTGCAAAACATATTTTTAGCCTTCCCCTCCAGTTTTACATCACAGCATGTCCGCAATCCAGTTACTGACATTCAAACTATAGCCCGCAGTCCAAGCTCTTTACATTTGCACGAACACCCCAGATGCACAGACGTGTTGCGAAGGAGAGGCCTGAACTCCATGAGAGCTCATCGTTGGACTTTGGAGAGTGAGGAGCGTCCAAGCGTGTTTGTTTTGGACCGACTATAGACAGACCTACATCTGCCAGCTTCTCTGAGCAAGTGCTCTGGCAGAAAGCAAATGGCTCGGGAAACTGAGATTGCGGGCGGGGAATCGTTTTCGCGTTTCACTTCAGATTAGCGTCGGGTTTCCGAGAAAACCTCGGCTGCACATATTTTTCTTATCAGAAGGTCATTCTTTTATTGTTACTTTAAACACTCTGGGATAGTTTGCATACTTGCCTTCCTTAGTGTGTTTCATTTGAAATACTAGGCCCGTAAGAAACAGATGAGTGTGTTTTCAGTCACATAAAGAAACAAGCGGTGTAGAATAAAAAAGGAGAGCAAGCTTTGAGTCTTTTTGGTCATAAAGGGCTGTGGGAGAGCAGTTTCCTTGATGTCCTGTTGCCTTGGTTGTTCCAAGACACAAGTCTCTCTCTGTTAGTTCAGTCATGCACCCTGTTTTACAGATTTTGTAGTCCTTGATATTGTTTCATCAAAAGACTCTTGAAAGTATAGTTATTTCGACTTTTTGGGCTTTGCTCGTAATTGCTCCCACATGTTTCATTGGAGATCGCTATCTGATCAGATAAAACACTAAACAAAAGTGGAAAACTATTTTCAGGCTAACTAATAAATGCCTTTCAATGTAGAAAATGACTTGTAAAACCCCTGACTCGCTATAAAACACTTTCAATCACAGGCTCAATGCGAAGAAAATTTCTTCCTTCAGAGGTGACAAAGGTGACAACAGAGGCTGTTTTATTCTCAGTGGCCATGCACAAATTTCCACTAACTGTGATGCTCACTTGTGATTTGTGGCAAAGAGAGACTATGTAGGTGGCGAATTAGCGCCCATTATGAGTCAGTATGATGGCGGGTATTCCTCACTACTGTGAGGCCTACATCACTTCCCATTGGGCACAGACGTCAGTTCAACGAACTATCACCCTTTAACTGGATTTAGGTTCAAAGAAAAGGAAAAAAGGAAAAAATACGAAATTCCCTTGTGTTGAACTTTTTTCAAATCCAATCAGTTTTCCCCATTTATTCAGCGTCGTCACATTAAATGTTTTTGTTGATATGACGTGGAAACAAAGTTGATTCATCCAGTTTTTGCCCAGTGGGTTGCTCCCAATATGATTCCAATGCAGAGGAAAAGTCACTGAATGACTGACTGTAAATTGGTAGCATGGAATTAACTGATGAAGTTAAACAATGGTGAAACAGAGTATATCAGTTTGGATTCTAGCCAGGTTAGCAGATTGGATCCTACCAACAATCTAGGCAAAGGTTCAGCTAATGTACTACATACACTCGGCCTAACCCTATTGACGGAGACATATAGCCCAAACAGTAGTTTATATGCCGTAGATTAGGCCCCATAAACACCATTCATTAAAAGAGTGGGCGCAGAGAATGCCTCCCAAAGCCCCTGCCAGCATATAATGCCATGATTTATGTGGTGTGAAAATTGTGGCCACGGCAAGCTGGGGAAGTGGGGCAAAAATAAACAGAGGATAAAACCCATTAGTAAAACATATCTCCTTAAAGAAGAAAATACAAGAAGTGCCGTAATTCCATTCCAGCTGGGTTTTTCCAACATTGTTTTCATTAGTTTTAGTGATTCACCGTTTGTTCCCGTCTTTCCATCTTTCTCTCGTTCGATCCCCTACCGTGAATTCCAAACCGGTCTAATCCCACATTAAACTGGCAATAGTCTGTCCACATATTTAATGAGGTGTAGGCGGGTATGAGTGATCTGCAGACAGTGCTGCTGGGTAACTGCTTTGGCCTGTTAGCCGAGTGTGGGTAGATGGAGATCGAGGAGCTGAGATAGCCGCTGCCTCATAGCAAAAACCACAAGCCCTCAAGAGGATCTTCAAATGATATATAATGACACAAAGTGGGAATGTTGGAACTGCCTTAACAATTGGGTTTAGCTCTGCTGAACATGCTACCACCCAAAGTAGATGGAATCTCGTTTCTCTGCGTTTCCAACCCACAACTGCATCTACACCTTCTCTCCATCGATGGGTGATCCCATTCGAATGTGGTGGCAAACGTCTGGATTATTTCGATGAAATGGCTCAAAGCAGCAGTGGCTCCGTCAGCACTTCGGAAGCACTTCAGTCCAGCTCTGAAACCCCCTTGTCATGAGAGCAGGTATTCTACAGCAGGGTCTCCACAGCACAGCGCTCAGAGTGCGAGAGAGAGCTTAGACCATCAGCAATTAATCTCTTTTTGTTTAGTCAGGCCGGTCGAAGGCTGTACTCCCTCACCAGGGCCACGTATCCCATTTTGACTCAAAGCAGAGCTGCTTCGAGACCCTTCTAATTAACCACACTGAGATATTATCTACAAATGTACATACTCAGTCAATTAGGAGCTTACTTCAATGCGACGCCACGGCGAGCCGAAGTGGAATAACTCACTAGGCCTAGCCTGTTTTGATCATCCCCTCTCGCTGCATGCTGTCGATTTAAAAAAGGCAATTGTACCTTTTAGCCTCGTTGTATCCTCTGCATCTGGCATTTGTCTAGCTAGTGCATAGAGAGAACAAATGTTTTCAACGAAAAGAAAATGTTTATAATTCCTGCCACAGCGTATTAGTGCCCAGCCAAACAATAGCGAGGGAGGAATTGCCTAATTGCATTGCTTATGACGAATCATTGTGCTTTTCGGTCACTGCGGTTTTATACCAGCTTTAATTTGATGCTGCTGTGGCCTTTTGAGATTTTTCAGGGCTTCACTGTACAGAAGGGGGGCTTTTAACGCCTGCCTTTGTGTTTTGGAATTACATTTTCCTGTAGGCCAAAATCTGTCCTCAGTTACAGATTCTGAAGAAGTTATGTGATTTGTTTTGCTCTGACAAAATGAAGACAGAGGCCACACACTACATGTTCCTGTGATGAACACCTAAACAACGCTGACCTGAGTTTGACCTGCATTCTATTAACAGCCATAGAACAGCAATAGAGCAGCTCAGGTTTCTCTGTCTTATATCATCTATGTTGCCAGGTACAGGTAAGCCATCAAGGGGAATTGGTTCTCATTCATTAAACTGCACCAGCCTTTCTGAACCCTCGTATACTTAGGTTAGCTTGAAGACACCACCTCTGCAGTCTCTGAACCTTGTTCTATATGGTAGCCTAAGTGTAGCAACATCAGAGGTGAATACATCATTAGCCCTGCCGTGTTACTTAAGACATAACTGAATAATCTCAAAGCAAAGCAATGATGGCCTAACGACAACGTTTACAGTATCCACAGGTGTAAGAGCAACTTAACGTAAAGTGTTACCCAACAATACAGTTTACTATGAGACGCCTTGACTCTTAGCACAATACGAGGTCCAGTGTTGTGTTTATTTATAAAACATATGATCAGCTCTGATAGCTCTGCTGGGAAACGGTGTTGTCTGGAACTCACGTCCTACTTCTGTGACGTCAGTCACGAACACGCTCCACGGAGGAGTCCGCATCCATCCAAGAACTTGATTGAGTCAATACCAACCCGCAAGAGGGATGCCATGACCTCGCTCGTTGGCCCTGGGCAGAGGCAGAGACTAAATAAACAAGTTCTCCTTCCCATGAGGCTCCAGAAGAGGACCCAAGAAGAAGAAAGGGAAGAGAAGCACTCTGCAAGTCATCTGTCAAATATTTCTCACACTGGCTCCTGGATGAGTGGCCAGAGCACATGGGGCTCCCCTACTTGCTAGCCCACTTTGTTATATAGTTCTATAAAAACTAATACACGCAGAATCCTGTAATTTAATACAAGATTGCTTGCTAAATCTGCAATTTATTGCAGTGGTGTAATTTAGCTGTGTCTGCCGCCGCTTGCTCTGTCTGCACGAGAGCACTGTGACCTCACTCTCCCTCCAAGACACGGCTTAGACGCTCCAGAGTCTGGGAGCACTGATACATGCTTTTGTAAACCTGCCTGAAGAGTAGGGCATAAATAACCTTACCACACAAGTGGAGGAGAATATAGACCCATCTCACATGGCAAACATCAACAGGATCACTTTGGGTGCGTCCCAAATGGCACCCTACTCCCTAAATAGTACACTCCTTTTGACCAAAGCCCTATGGGGCCTGGTTAAAAGCAGAGCACTAACTAGGCAACAGGGTTTCATTTGGGACGTACCCTTTGTCTGTTTAAAGTCAACCTACTGAAAATGTAAAATACTTTGCAAAACCCCTATGATACAAAGTGACATAGTACATAGTTTACGAAAGTTGAATCAAGAAGGCTGGTCTGAATGCTTGTTAAATTCATCAAGTATTCAGAACATAATTGACTGTGTTTCCTATTAAATGGGCATAGTGGGAATGAATGCAAACATATCATCATCAGCATAGCGTCTCGCTTCTTCTCCTCTTTCCTTTGCGGAATGTCATTCACCTATTTACCTCATAGCCTATAAGCAAGGCACAGTAATGCACATTCCTCATGCTTGCTGTTCAACCTATGGGCTCACTCTTGCAATTATCACCAACTCTCTCAACCAAGGGGTATAAATCTTGGGAGGTATTTTTGTCAACTTACTCATGTTCTCTCACTTGCTGTTTTTCAGCAGCAGTTGTCGACAACCATCCACCTCCAAATCAAATCAAACATTAAACAAATCAAAATATATTTTAGGTTCTTCAGAGTAGCCAACCTTTGCCTTGATGACAGCTTTGCACACTCTTAGCAATCTCTCAACCAGCTTCATGAGGTAGTCACCTGGAATGCATTTAAATTAACAGGTGTGCCTTGTGGAATTTCTTTCCTTCTTAATGCATTTGAGACAATCAGTTGTGTTGTGACAAGGTAGGGGTGGTAAACAGAAGATAGCCCTATTTGGTAAAATACCAAGTCCATATAATGGCAAGAACAGCTCAAATACTCAAAGAGAAACGACAGTCCATCATTACTTTAAGACATGAAGGTCAGTCAATCCAGAAAATTTCAAGAACTTTGAAAGTTTCTTCAAGTGCAGTCGCAAAAACCATCAAGCATTATGATGAAACTGGCTCTCATGAGGACCGCCACAGGAATGGAAGACCCAGAGTTACCTCTGCTGCAGAGGATACGTTCATTAGAATTACCAGCCTCAGAAATTGCAGCCCAAATAAATGCTTCACAGAGTTCAAGTAACAGACACATCTCAACATCAACTGTTCAGAGGAGACTGTGTGAATCAGGCCTTCATGGTCGAATTGCTGCAAAGAAACCAGTACTTAAGGACACCAATAATAAGAAGAGACTTGCTTGGGCCAAGAAACACGAGCAATGGACATTAGACCGGTGGAAATTTGTCCTTTGTTCTGGAGTCCAAATTGGAGATTTTTGGTTCCAACCGCAGTGTCTTTGTGAGACGATGTGTGGGTGAAGGGATGATCTCCGCATGTGTATTTCCCACCGTAAAGCATGGAGGAGGAGGTGTTATGGTGTGGGCGTGCTTTGCTGGTGACACTGTCTGTGATTTATTTACAATTCAAGGCACACTTAACCAGCATGGCTACCACAGCATTCGGCAGTGATACACCATCCCATCTGGTTTGCGCTTAGTGGGACTATCATTTGTTTTTCAACTGAACAATGACCCATCACACCTCCAGGCTGTGTAAGGGCTATTTTACCAAGAGAGAGAGTGATGGAGTGTTGCATCTAATGACCTGGCCTCCACAATCCCCCAACCTCAACCAAATTGAGATGGTTTGGGATGAGTCGGACTGCACAGTGAAGGAAAAGCAGCCAACAAGTGCTCAGCATATGTAGGAACTCCTTCAAGACTGTTGGAAAAGCATTCCAGGTGAAGCTGGTTGAGGGAATGCCAAGAGTGTGCAAAGCTGTCATCAAGGCAAAGGGTGGCTATTTGAAGAATCTCAAATATAAAATATATTTTGATTTGTTTAACACTTTTTTGGTTACTACATGATTCCATATGTGTTATTTCATAGTTTTGAGGTCTTCACTATTATTCTACAATGTAGAAAATAGTAAAAATAAAGAAAAACCCTTGAATGAGTAGGTGTTCTAAAACTTTTTACCGGTAGTGTACCTTGATGACGAAAGTAAAAAATACTCAGTAGGCTGTTAAAGTGGAACCTTACAAGTCTCTTCCGACAGGGTAAAATACCTCTAAACACACAGTGAAGGTAAAACACTTTTAAATTCCTTTAAACGTCATATAAAATGGATATAGAGGACCATTATTAAGCTGGGTATGCCTGTTCCTTATTGGCAACGTGCAAGGCCTTTGATGCCATTATCTATGCATTCCACAAGGTATCTGCACAGGTTTCAAGTGTATTAGCCTATAGACTGTAGGCAAAACACATATATTTGTCAGGGCTGTACCGTCACACACAAAAATACCTTGAAGACCACATTTTCATAAACTTATCTACTATGAGCACAGATTGTTGCAGAATAACAATGTAATCTAACCAACATTTGCATTTGAGCTTAAACTGATGCATTTAGGCTAACTTTTTAATAAGTTAGTGGATAAGTAATCAGAATGACAGTGTTTTCAGTTAAGAATGGAAACAACAGCAAAAAGACAGGTACGATGTATGACAAACAGTCCAAAGTTGGTAGTTAGGCCTATATAAATCGATGGCACACATGGGTAGGGTATAAAATAAATTGTTATGTGGTTAAATAAAGTGCAACTGTAAAACTAAAATGGGAAGGCTATTTATAATCCCAATTTATAACCTGAAAGAACAGTTGCAATAGGAATAGATGTATAGGATTGACAGTAAAAGGCTTAATGTACACTTTTGTGCACAATCCTCTATGACCCAGGCAAGCAAACCAATACAACTGTATTGCACCCTCTTCTGGAAAAAGCAGCAATGTGCAGAATTATAGCATTTAGTAGCTAGTATCACCAGTACAAGCTACTATATAAATAGGGTCTACATAAAAAAAAACTGCTTTCTCAATTGGTGATAAAAAAATTAAAAAAATCTACAAAAAAGTGAAAGAGCAGAACATTTAGTTTGGGGAGGGGGAGGTCACCTCGAAAAAGACAGAACATGTATTTTATTGGTCGTTTTGGTACGTGGTTTGCATTGTTAGTATTTCGCTTGGCTAAACAGCACCCGTTTGGGAATTTGTTTGGGAATATAAAATAAGCAGAAGACCTTAGAACACCAGCTAAACGATTTTTGGACAAAACTGCATAGGACATAGCCCAGGATGTAGGTCTACTCTTAAGGAGCCTACCGCTACTCCTTAAGATCCAAGGATGTTATATATTATTTTCATAGGTAACTGGCTCTGCCAGTCAAAACAGCCAAAAGCTCCATCTAAATGTGAATTGATTCTCAATTGCTATACGGTTCTCAAAACATAAAGCCCTTTCCTTTCATGTCACATTAAAATTATTTCACAAATGCAAAAATATACACTTACTATGCAGTGTTTTAACTGGCTTCATCACAGTTGCAGCAGACAGTATTTTTCAATGATCAAGTTTACATGCGCACAGTATTCATGATAGTAGCTCATATCCCGCTTAAGGTGTTATTCGGGATAAGCTGTTTACATGCACCTTTGATATCCCGCTCATGAGTATCCCTATATCTATGAATAAACAGAATTTACCTCATGTAAATATATGGGTTAAATGGATAGTAACTGAAATATGAACGCTGACTGTAGGCCTTTAATCTCTCACCTGTAGTGTAATATACACTGAACGAAACATGTAAAGTGTTGGTCCATGTTTCATGAGCTGAAAGAAAAGATCCCAGAAATGTTCCATGCGCACAAAAAGCTTATTTCTCTCAAATTTTGTGCACACATTTGTTTACATCCCTGTTAGTGAGCATTTCTCCTTTGCCAAGATAATCCATCCACCTGACAGTTGTGGCATATCAAGAAGCTGATTAAAGAGTGTGATCATTACACTGGTGCACCTTGTGCCGAGGACAATAAAAAGCCATTCTGAAATATGCAGTTTGTCACAGAACACAATGCCACAGATGTCTCAAGTTTTGAGAGAGTGTGCAATTGGCATAGTGACTGCAGGAATGTCCAGCAGAACTGTTGCCAGAGAATTTAATGTTAATTTCTCTACCATAAGCCGCATCCAACGTTGTTTTAGAAAATATAGCAGTACGTCCACCGGCCTCACAACCGTAGACCACGTGCATGGCGTCTTGTGTGCATGGCGTCTTGTGTGCAAGCGGTTTGCTGATGTCAACGTTGTGAACAGAGTGCCCCATTGTGGCTGTGGGTTATGGTATGGGCAGGCATAAGCTACGGACAACAAACACAATTGCATTTTATCGATGGAAATTTGAATGCACAGAGATAGTGTGACGAGATCCTGAGGCCCATTTTGAGGCCCATTTTTTTATGGTATCTGTGACCAACAGATGCATATCTGTGAAATCCATAGATTAGGGTCTAATGAATTTATTTAAATTGACTGATTTCCTGAAATAAACTGTAATTCAGTAAAGTCTTTGAAACTGTTACATGTTGCATTTATATTTTTGTATAGTATAATATTAATTCCTGCAGAATTATGCATTTATTGCAACAAAATTATACAACAAATGTTCATTTTGTTTCAGGAACAGGAGTGAAGAAATATAAATATATTTTTTTAGCATCGCTTGAGAAAATGCAAATGCGCGTTTAATGTGTTGTCTTTGACACTGTTAAGCAAGCAGACAGTATTTCAACCACATAAAATATGCACCCATACGTGTTTCATCGTTTCCTCAGCTTTTCATTTCCTTAAAACTGTTCAAACTGATGAGACATTGCCATTTTGCACAGGACCAATCTTTGCACTGTTTTGGAGTTATTGTGTTTTCTCCCTGCTCCTTAAATGAAACAGAAACCTTAACCAGTGTTAAATACACTGAACAAAAATATGAACACAACATGTCAAGTGTTGGTCCCATGTTTCATAAGCGGAAGAAAAAAAATCTCTGAAATGTTCCTTAAATACAAAAAGCTTATTTCTCTCAAATTTTGTGCACACATTTGTTTATATCCCTGTTAGTGAGCATTTCTCCTTTGCCAAGATAATCCATCCACCTGACAGGTGTGGCATATCAAGAAGCTGATTAAACAGCATGATTACACAGATTCACCTTATGCTGGAGACAATAAAATGCCACATACTGTATCTCGTAGGTTTTGAGGGAGTGCGCAATTGGCATGCTGACTGCAGGAATGTTCACCAGAGCTGTTGCCAGATAATTTAATGTTCATTTCTCTACCCTAAGCCACCTCCAACAATTTAGAGAACTTGGCAGTACGTCCAACCGGCCTCACAACCACAGACCACATGTGACCACGCCAGCCCAGGACCTCCACATCCGGCTTCTTCACCTGCGGGATAGTCTGGGGGGGATTCATTCTTGGCTGGGCCTGGCTCGCCAGTGGGTGGGCCCTGGCTGACAAGTGGGTGGGCCTATGCCCTCCAAGGTACCCATGGCTGCACCCCTGCCCAGTCATGTGGAATCCATAGATTAGGGCCTAACACGTTTTTTTCAATTGACTGATTTCCTTATATGAACAGTAACTCAGTAAAATCTTTGAAATTGTTGCGTTTATATTTTTCTTCAGTATCGATTACTAATGCATTAATTCTATCGATGTAAGACATTATTCAGGTGAGCACTACATTATTTAGTCTTCTGGGGGAACACGTATTGATAGAAGAGAAGCTGCGTGTATCAAACTATAGTTGACAAACAAATGGCCTCCCAAATGTTGGAAATTATAAGCAGAAAGTTGTCTAAATTAGGGGTGAAAGTAGCCAGTAGTAAATTATAGTAAATTAATTATAGTAGGCTAAATTATTATGTTGGATTGAACTGCGCAGGTAACCTGCTTTTTGAAGTGATTTGTTTGACAATCAGATGAAAACATCATCACACAACATCCATAATATGTGAAACTGATCCTGCACAGACCGCAATACAACAGTAAACAGGATAAGATGTTTACATGCAACAGTATCCTGTTTTAGATCAGCATATTCCAGGCATCTTATCCGGGTTTTTTAACACCGGGATACAAGCTTTTTCGGGTTATTGTAAACGAGATATGAGGTTTATACAGTATGTGTCAACTCAAAAACAGAATACTTGAGTATCCTGAATAATACCATGATATTGGTGTGCATGTAAACATGGTCACTGACAACATATTTCAGGCGGCCTTAATCCATTAGCATGCTAGATAACTAATTAGCACAGGTGGTCCCTCTGTCTTCTGTAAATACATGCTGTAACATGGATGTATGGCTGTGTGGGAACAGTAACCCTAACCCTATAGATGGGAGGGCGCTACAGCATCCCCTGAGAAATCTGAATTAAAAAATTTGATTTAGTGCACTGCGCTTTTAATAGTCCTTTAATAGTGAAACTATATGGCTATGGGTTAAGAGTTATGTTTAAGGTAAGGGTGGAGAAGTCCTAATGATCCCGGATAGCACTGACCCTTACTTGAGCATCACATGGTCAGAGATTTCATGTAGCGTTCAAAACAACTGGGAACTCGGAAATCTCCGACTTCCGACTTCAGTGTGTTCAAGACAACTGGGAACTCTGGGAAAAAACGAGCTCCGACTGGGAAAAATAATTTTGAGCGGTCCTCCAACTCAGAATTCCAAGTCGTAAACTCTGCCATCTTTCTAGAGCTCCGAATTTCTGGCCTGAAGATCACTGACATCATGATTTCACCTTGTTTTTTTTTAGAGTTCCCAGTTGTCTTGAACGCACCATACCTATCACTAAAATCTGTCCAAATAATGCAACGTTCAAAGTCACTGGGAGCTCGGAACTTGGAAATCTCAGATTTCCGACATCAGTGCGTTCAAGACAACTGGGAACTTTGAGTAAAAACGAGCTCCGACTGGAAAAAATAGTTTTGAACAGCATCCAACTCGGAGTTCCAAGTCGGAAACGCTTTCATCTTTCTAGAGCTCCAACTTTCCCACCTGAAGATCACTGACGTCATGATTTGACCTCGTTGTTTTCCGAGATCCCAGTTAGCTTGTGCCACGTTCAAAACAACAGGGAACTCGGAAAATACAAGGTCAAATCATGACATCAGTGATCTTCAGGTGGGAAAGTCGGAACTCTAGAAGAGGCCAGATTTCCCGAGTTGGAATTTAGTTTTCCCATTCGGAGCTCTTTTTTAATTTTTTGTTTGTTTTGAATGCACTGAAGTTGGAAGTCAGAGATTTCAAAGTTCCCAGTTGTTTTGAATGTGGCATAAGCCTAATGCGTTTCGTCATTGTATACAGATCAGTGTTTTGGTACATGTATTGTCAATGTGACCCTTTTGGTCACATTCTTTGTCTTGTTATCAACTGTAACAACATCATTATTACTATTACCAACATTTACGGGTACAATTCCAAACTTGAAAATGATCAGTTACTTGAATCTTTGGAAAAGCGTTTTCTCCATTGGCTAACCAAGTTCCCTAATGCTTTACTTATAGTAGGTAGGGATTTTAATATTTCTATGAATCATTTAATTGATAGATGGCCTCCGGGACAGTCCACTTCTATGAATACAAGTTTGAGGCAGTTTTTGGAAAGGTTGAATATTATAGATATTTGGAGAGTAAAGTTTCCTAATGACAAGTCTTTCACTTGGAGTAATACGGCATGCTCCAGACAATCACGCATAGATGTTTGGCTGGTGTCTAAATGTTTTGATAAACAGGGTATTTCTGTTAACATCCTGGCCACTCCCGTTACTGATCATATAGCTATTTATATTGGCATTAAACCTTTTATCTCTGATGATGGCCTTGGCAGAGAATCCTACTGGAAGCTTAATAGCTCTATATTAAAACACGAGTTGGTCAAGATGGAGATAAACAATTTAATTACACACTTCTGGAACAAAGCTATAAATGACAATTCATACAGTAATAACTGGGAGCTTTTTAAACATGAGGTTGTAAAATATTTCAGAAAATATGGGAGTATTCTTGCCAAGACGAGCTGAAGAAGAAAGTGTAATTACAAAGATTACCTTTCTTGTTCAAAAGCCTGTTGAAACTCTCTCAGAGGAGGACAAATCTGTTATTTTTGAGCTACAACACAAGTTGGATGATATGTATGAACTGAAAGCAGAGGGAGCCTTTGTCGGATCTAGGAAAAAGTGGCTAGAGGAGGGTGAACAAAAGTCATCTTATTTTTTCAGTTTAGAAAAATACCACTCAAAAAATAATACAATTCAACAATTAAATACTAATGGTCTCATCACAGATGATCCCAAATTAATCTCTAACTTTAGTTGCAACTTCTACAGGAATTTATATAGTTCTAAGTATTGTGAGATGTCCTCAACTCTTTTTTTTACTCTCTGGGGGATGTGAAATCAATTGGGGAGGCTGAACACCTTAAAAATAATACGTCTCCTGATGGTATATCTTGTGAGTTTTACCAAACGTTTCCTCAACAGTTGGCCCCATTTCTGTTGGAGGTCTTTTCTGAAAGCATTGAAAATAATGCTCTCCCTCCCAGTTTGACTCAAGGTCTGATTACCAGAATCCCTAAGCCCAAGAAGACTTGCTTCTCCTCGATAATTGGCGTCCAATCTGTCTGCTCAATAATGACTACAAAATATTAGCCTGTACAGTTGCAAAAAGAATGAAGGCAGTATTGGACTAAATTATAGAAGAGACCCAATCTGGCTTCATGAGGAATAGACATATATCTAATAATATCCGACTTGTGTTACACCTTATTGACTATTCTGATCTAATCTTCGAAGAGAGTTTTATTGTCTTCTTAGACTTTTATAAAGCATTTGATACAGTGGAACATGAGTTTCTATTTCTCTCCCTTGAGAAATTTCTCTTTGGGGAATTATTTTGTAGTACTATTAAAACTATTTATATAAATGGGAACAGTTCCATTAAATTAAAGCATGGCATTTCTCCTAGATTTTATTTGAAAAGAGGAATTAGGCAAGGTTGGCCAATTTCGCCTTACCTCTTCCTGCTTGCAACCCAACTTCTTACAAGTTTTGTTAAATCCAGCGATATAAAAGGGATCTCTATTGCTGACAGAGATATTATCATAAGTCAGCTTGCAGATGACACCACCCACTTTTTGAAAGATGCTGACCAGATTCCTAGAGCAGCTGATAAATATTTTTTTCCAAAGCATCTGGTCTTTGCCTATAAGTGTGAATTGTTTGCTGCTAAAGTGAGATACCCTCAATATGCAATATTCCAGTCAGGGAAAAAGTAACATACCTTGGCATTACCATATCTAAGGATCAACAGGAAAGATGCTCATTAAATTTCATATTATTGAAAAAAACAAAAAGTAGTTGAACCATTGGTTGCAAAGTGATTTATCCTTGAAAGGTTGAGCATTGCTTTCTAAAGCTGAAGGTATCTCCAGACTTACTTATGCAGCCCAGTCCCTACATCTTGACAAAAAAATAGGTAAAGCGGTCGGCCAGATGCTTTTCAACTTCATCTGGAAAAATCATACACATTATATTAGGAAATCTGTCGTTATGAACACATATGAATATGGTGGTCTCAATTTTGGGGATTTTCCTACTTTAAGATAACTTGGGCTAAACATTTCTTAAAGAATCCAACTTCCATTTGGAATTTCATCCCTTATTATATCTTAAGATCTTAAGATAAATTGGGCTAAACATTTCTTATAGAATCCAACTTCAATTTGGAATTTCATCCCTCATTATATCTTCTCCCGTTTTGGTGGCTTCAATTTGATGTTACTTTGTAACTATTTTTTTTTTTTTTTTTAATTGAACCTTTATTTAACTAGGCAAGCCAGTAAAGAACAAATTCTTATTTACAATGACGGCCTACCCTGGCCAAACCCGGACGACGCTGGGCCAATTGTGTGCCGCCCTATGGGACTCCCAATCACGGCCAGATGTGATGCAGCCTGGATAACATTGATAAGATTCCTACAAAATTATCTGCTTTTCATAGACAAGTATTCTTGGCGTGGTCGTTAATATATAAACATGATTTTTTCCCCTGCATAGGTATTTCATTTTGAAGGATATTTTGTATAGAAAAAAGTATTTTTTAAGAACTGGTTTAATAATCATATCCTGCTGGTGAGTCAACTTTTTAATGCAGAAGGATTGTTACTCAATTATGAGGAATTTATATCTCGTTACAATATCCCTGTTACACCTAGAGAGTTTGCCATAGTCTTTGATGCTCTTCCATCTGGAACTCTCATGTTGTTTAGAGCTGTAACCAGACCTCAACTTCTTGACCTACCCTCGCTTAATCCAGTTGACTCTTCAGTAGGAAAAATGTTTTTCTCCTTGTTCCCTCAGAACAGATCTATACGTGCTTTATTTCAAAGGGATATTGTATCCATTCCTTATGTCACAACTTACTGGAATACATCTGTCTAAAATATCTGTTGGGGAAAAGTCTGGTTATTACCACACAAATACCTGCTTGTTAACAAGGTCAAAGAGGTCTCTTTCAGAATGATCCATAAGTATTACCCTGCGAATCATTACCTGAAGAAACTCAAAAAAGACATTCACAATTTTACCTCATAAATCTAATTGTGCTAATGGCAAAATTTCATATTCATAAATTTAAATTCACTAATAAAAAAACACTTCCATGTTTTCTGTAAGGAATTTGAACAGTACATTAAGACCATTCTGCATTCTTCTAATAAGAAAGCTGTTAAAACAATCAATATGTGTGTATATTTTAAGGTCTTTGTATAATCTGTAATTTGTTTTACCCCCTAGCATATGGTATCATTGCCTGTTTGTATACATATATATATATATAAACTAAAAAAGAAACATTAAAAAGATAATAAAGAACACATGTATTGTCGCTCTCTGATGACGTCCTTCCGGAATGTGCGGGACTGATTTAGGACACGTGGTTCGGGTACATAGAAGAAGTTGAAGCTATAACTTGACATTTTGAGTGTTTTCTACTTGTGTCAGATAACCTGTCAAGATGGTGAAGCCACGGTTCAAGGGGAAAAGCACGATAAACACATCGGCGGCCAGCAGTAATCCTGGTAAGTTACAGTCCATGCTCTATGTAACGTTACTGTTTGTTTACAGTTAATGTTAGCTAGCTAACGCGATAGACTTTCTCTCTGATAGATCTGTCTGTTTCGTCTAACTACACAGACACATTTGGTCCATATGTGACATTCGTGTTAGCTACAAATAAAAACGTATACAATATGTTTGGCACTGACATAATTAGTTCAGTAACTAGCTAATTTAGCTACACATTCTGTTTAACTTTATGCCAAAAACACAACGTAACTTTCATAACAAAATTGAGAACTACACTTTTTATATGGATTTCCAATATTGTTCTGACACTGACAATGAATTAACCCAAAATACCACCACACACACCTATAATCTCTAACACTGTGTGGCATATAATGTTATCACCATAACCTTACGACTCTACCTTTTACAGACCGACCAAAGACTCCTGCAGGTTCAGGCAACAGCATGAGGGACCGGGCAACTGTCAGGCGTCTGAATATGTACAGACAAAAGCAGAGATGGTAAATGATGGAGAGAAAAAAACATGTGACACTTACTTCCATATGAACTCTTTCCTTTAATGCTAGTGTAACTCTCAGGTCAGGGGTTGACACCAGTTCCTGGTATTCTATATGTTGCTCCTCTTCATTTCTTTTTTTTAATGATTGTGTTGTAATATATTTGACTAATATAATTTCCATGCACCTGCTTTTGTGACCACTGACTATTTCCTCTGCCATTAGCAACAACAGAGGCCAGGTGATCAAGCGTTTGTCGTACCAGTCCACTGTGGCTGATGGGACACAGGCCAGAGTGGAGCCCAACATCAAATGGTTTGGTGAGTAGTGCTGTTAACTGCAATTGCCACACTGTCTCAGGTTAATCCACAAATTCTCTTGGGTCTGTTTTTATTATTGATTGGACAGGTATAATGGCAATTTGTCTAACAATTGATTGGCTAGTTAAAGCAAGTTGAAACTGTATACAGAATGGTGGAGTTATTGTCAATAATGACTAGCAAACCCTTGATTTGTAAGAATAAATCTGTTTTATGTATTTTTAAATATCTGTGTATGGAGAGATAAGATGGCAGCCTCAACTCACACACACACACACACACACACTGGTTAATTCTTCCCCTCTGGTCTCTGCCGTCTCAGCAAACACTCGGGTCATCAAGCAGTCATCCCTACAGAAGTTCCAGGATGAGATGGGTGCGGTGAAGAAGGACCCATACCGCGTGGTGATGAAACAGAGCAGGCTGCCCATGTCCCTCCTGCACGACAGAGTCAAGGCACATGTGGGTACCAAGCAGGGGCGCATTCATTTGCGCACACTGTGGTGTTGTCACGATACCAACATTTTGACATCGATACCAGGTTTAGTATCAGGACACTGAAACAATACCGTTGCAAAAAATGTCACAGAATAACCACTGGCCTTTATTTTTTTTAAACATTGAACAATATGTTTAACTAGTTTTTATTTTTATTTAACCCATATTTAGTACAACATCTAAAATAATATATTCAATTACTTTCAAAAAATAAAACTCCATATTAATTACCACCTATAGTTATGTTTTACTATTTTCTACATTGTAGAATAATAGTGAAGACATCAAAACTATGAAATAACACATGGAATGATGTAGTAACCAAAAAAGTGTTAAACAAATCAAAATATATTTTAGATTCTTCAAAGTAGCCACCCTTTGCCTTGATGACAGCTTTGCACACTCTTGGCATTCTCTCAATCAGTTTCATGAGGAATGCTTTTCCAACAATCTTGAAGGAGTTCCCACATATGCTGAGCACTGCTTTTCCGTCACTTTGTGGTCCAACTCATCCCAAACCATCTCAATTGGGTTCAGGTCGGGTGATTGTGAAGGCCAGTTCATCTGATGCAGCACTCCATCACTCCTTGGTCAATTAGCCAGTGAACAGTTGATGTTACTTGAACTCAGTAAGCATTTATTTGGTCTGCAATTTATGAGGCTGGTAACTCTCTAATGACCTTATCCTCTGCAGCAGTCATGACGGTCCTCATGAGAGACAGTTTCATCAGCACTTGATGGTTTTTGAGACTGCACTTGAAGAAACTTTCAAAGTTCTTGAAATTTTCTGGATTGACTTATCTTCATGTCTAAAAGTAATGATTTCATTTCTCTTTGCTTATTTGAGCTGTTCTTGCCATAATATGGACTTGGTCTTTTACCAAATAGGGCCATCTTCTGTATACCCACTTACCTTGTCACAACCCAACTGATTGGCTCAAATGCATTAAGAAGGGAAAAAAATCCACAAATTAACTTTTAACAAGGCACACCCTTTAATTTAAATGCATTTCAGGTGACTACCTCATGAAGCTCTTTGAGAGAATGCCAAGAGTGCAAAGGGTGGCTACTTTGAAGAATCTGAAATATAAAATATATTTTGGTTACTAAATGATTCCGTATGTTATTTCATAGTTTTGATGTAGAAAATGGTAAAAATAAAGATAAACCCTTGAATGAGTAGGGGTGTCAACTTTTGACTGGTACTGTATGTTCGTCATTCAAATTTAGTTGCTAGTAGAATAACGTTACAATGCAAATGTTCTGTGTACAGTGGCAAGAAAAAGTATGAACCCTGGATTTCTGCATAAATTTGATCTGATCTTCATCTAAGTCACAATAGACAAACTCAGTGTGCTTAAACTAATAACACACAAATTGTATTTTTCTGGTCTATATTGAATTTAAACATTCATAGTGTAGGTTGGGAAAAAATGTGAATCCCTAGGCTAATGACTTCTCCAAAAGCTAATTGGAGTCAATGAACTTGGAGTCGAATCAATGAGACGAGATTGGAGATTTTGGTTAGAGCTGCCCTGCCCCATTTAAAAAAAAAAAAAAGTCCACATAATTTGAATTTGCTATTCACGAGAAGCATTGCCTGATGTGAACCATGCCTCGGACAAAATAACTCAGAAGACCTAAGATTAAGAATTGCTGCCTTCCATAACGCTGGAAAGGGTTACAAAAGTATCTCTGAAAGAAAGTCCACGGTAAGACAAATTGTCTGTAAATGGACAAATTTCAGCACTGTTGCTACTCTTCCTAGGAGTGGCCGTCCTGCAAAGATGATTGCAAGAGCACAGCGCAGAATGCTCAGTGAGGTTAGGAAGAATCCTAGAGTGTCAGCTAAAGACTTACAGAAATGCTAACATCTCTGTTGACGAGGCTACAGTAGGTAAAACACTGAACAAGAATGGTTTTCATGGGAGGACACCATGGAAGAAGCCACTGCTGTCCAAAAAAACATTGCTGCACTTCTGAAGTTCGGAAAAGAGCACCTGGATGTTCCACAGCGCTACTGGAAATATATTCTGTGGAGAGATGAAACTAAAGTTGTGTTGTTTGGAAGGAACACACAACACTGTGTGGAGAAAAAAAGGCACAGCACACTAACATCAAAACCTCATCCCACTGTAAAATATGGTGGAGGGAGCATCATGGTTTGGGGCTGGTTTGATGCCTCAGGTCCTGGACAGCTTGCTATCATCGACAGAAAAATGAATTCCCAATTTTATTAAGACATTTTGCAGGAGGCTATCTGTCTGCCAATTGAAGCTCAACAGAAGTTAGGTGATGCAACAGGACAACAACCCAAAATACAGAAGTAAATCAACAACAGATCAACAATATGCCTTCTGAAGTGGCCCAGTCAGTTCTGACCTCAACCCAATTGAGATGCTGTGGCATGACCTTGAGAGCGGTTCACGCCAGACATCCTAAGAATATTGCTGAACTGAAACAGTTTTGTGAAAAGGAATGGTTTAAAATTCCTCCTGACCGTTGTGCAGGTCTGATCCGCAACTACGGAAAACTTTTGAGTTTATTTCTGCCAAAGGAGGGTCAACTGTTATTAAATCCAAGGGTTCACATACTTTCCCCAACCTGTACTATGAATGTTTATACGGTGTGTTCAATAAAGACATGACAAATTATAATTGTTTGTGTTTTTACTTTAAGCAGACTGTGTTTGTCTATTGTTGTGACTTAGATGAAGATCACGTTTTATGACCAATTTCTGCAGAAATCCAGGTAATTCTAAAGGGTTCACATACTTTTTCTCCACTATTTTTTTTTTGTCGTTTTGGAATCAACCTTCCTTGCACTGCACTGCTTTGTAGCACCTTGTGCTTAGATGTTTCTGTTGGCCGGCCCTCGTCTGCTCTGTACGCAAAGTATTCCCATAGTTCACTTCTGGATATCATTTTGTCAACAACCTGGGGGCGTGGAGATATGATGTTTTAGTTTGAAGAAGCCATGCTGTCGGCATTTTCTCTCTCTTGCTTGCTTCTCAAATGTGGCTTGCGCTGTGTCTGCTGCATGCGCAAGTAGCCTGGCTATCTTACTACTGTGCCCCTTGAAAAGATTCAGACAAATTACTAGATGGACTAGCTCCTCTCAATCCGTATGTGACTTGAGAAACATTTGACACAAGTGCCGAAAGTAACAAATTCTAGTATCAAACCGTTTTTCATGTTTTTAGTATCGAAAAGTACCAACGCTTCGGTAGACCATGCTACATTAGCCCACTGTAGCAAAATGTTTTGCGACTGAAAATTAAAAGTGGTTCAGAACTTTTAGTCTTCTGTTTGGTGCCTAATGAATACGAGCCCGGTCAAATTAGGACACCAAGTGACTCAGCACTGGGGTGGAGTTGGCTACTTGATGCTGAGCAGACGGCACTCTCCCCACTGTGCTTTCATATTTGTGGTGGTGATGTTTTTGACTACAGGGAGTGTCAATTGTGTTCGATCCCACGCAATTCAATATTGTCCCATCTGGCAAAGCTGTAGCGGTCTGTCTATCTTGTGTGATATGAACATGAATTTTTATTTATTTGGATCCCTATTAGCTTTTGCAGAAGCAGCAGCTACTCTTCCTGGAGTCCACAAACTCAAAACACTGATGGACAAGTCACACACATTTTAAATACAACATGAAACAAACAATACAGCTATAAAAAAAAAAATATGGCTCCTCATTGTCCCCGCTGTTCCATGAGTTGCTTTTTAATCTGTTTTTAAAGGTAGTTTTGCTTGAATAATTGGAGATGGGAGTTCCATGCGATCATGGCTCTGTATAAAACTGTGCGTTGCAGTGAATTTGTTTTTGAACTTTTTGAAGAAACTCCTGTTGGCATGTCTTGTGGGGAATGTATGGGTGTCTGAGCTGAATGTTATTTGATTATATAGACTAGAGGTCGACCGATAACTTGAATCGCCATGCCAATTATTAATAACAATCGGTAATCAGCCTTTTTGGATGCCGATTATGGCCGATTTACATTGCAATCCACGAGGTGACTGCGTGGTAGGCTGACCACCTGTTACGAGAGTGCAGCATCAAAATGACCTTGTGGCTGCAAGGAGCCAAGGTAAGTTGCTAGCTAGCATTAAACTTATATTAGAAAAAACAATCATTCTTCACATAATCACTAGTTAACCACACATGGTTGATATTACTAGGTTAACTAGCTTGTCCTGCATTGCATATAATCAATGCGGTGCCTGTTAATTTATCAACGAATCACAGCCTACTTCAACTTTGCCAAACAGATGACAATTTATCAAAAGCGCAATTGCGAAAAAAGCACATTCGTTGCACAAATGTACCTATCCATAATGCCTTTTTAAAATCAATACACAGAAGTATTATTATTTTTTTACCTGCATATTTACTGTCACGAGAATTATGTTCTCAATGTTCATAAACCCAATTCAATTAACTACTCCGTCTGCGACCCAGAATTTGTAAGATACTGGTTGAAATGAAACAGACGGAGGCCCCAGCTATGATAGTCAATGTTTATTCACGGGCGCGCTGGTTAGTTGTACAAAACCATTCATTTTATACTAGCTCCTTACGCACATACTCTTGCACACAAACAGAATTCATACGCACATACATTTGCACACAAACGGTAGTTGTCCTACGCACATACTGTCCTGCTACCCAGCCGACAAAGATTAGGGAGTCCGTGAGAATCACTCCCCATCCTCCCTCAAGATAGGGAGACCCTGGGAAGTACTCTGTGGCCCCCAGCCAAGGTCGGCACCGAATCTTGCTCAGACAGTCTGTATTTAAGATACTGTAGAGACATATTGTTTTACTGACTGAAACTACACACATCATTAATTATAACTTTATGATTCTAGTCAATTTCATACAATTATATGGTTTCAGGGTGGAGTATTCTAATCATTCATTTAACTTCTCTGCGCACAGATCCCGTTAGCGGGATTAAATTTGACAACATACAGTGAGCGCTACATAAATAGTCATATTAAACATTCCTGAAAATACAAGTGTCTCACATGGTTCAAAAGCCTAGAATCTTGCTAATCCAACTGCGTTGTCAGATTTAAAAAAGGATTTACTGCGAAAGAATACCATGCGATTATCTGAGGACAGAGCCCCATACCAAAATACTATTTCAACCAGCACAGGCATAACCAAATTGCAATAAAATAAATAATTTACCTTTTGAAGATCTTCCTCTGTTTGCGATCCCAAGGCTCATTGTTACACAATGAATGGTCTTTTGTTTGATAAAATCTATTTTTATAGCCTAACACAAAACATTTTGTGAACCGCTTGTGTCGTGAATTCCGTCTCATTCAATTTTTGACGAAACATTCAATGTAAATACACACACTAAACGTGCCTTTATCCAGTCATGTTTGATTTCATTGCAATCAACTGGTTGTGTGTAACACAACCAAACATGATGGGTCTCTTCACGGGACGTATTGACCGAAAGAAACCGATTTGAAGACAAGTAATAACCTCATTGTGCACCAATTATATGACCGCTGTTTCGTTGATTGACTGTATTTTAACCCAATGACCACTGATCGTCTTGAAATCTTACTTGGTAGATAGCCAATGAGCTGAGGTAAACGGCAATATGTAATGGATATGTGTTGGAAGACCAGCCCATGTAGTAAACTCCGGCGTAAAGAGGGTCATTCGCCATTGAAGATTCATACTGGAAGGAGCCACGTGTGTTACGCACAGCACTATTTTGGTAAAGCGCATCTTCAGCTGTTTATATATCAAACATTATGGCGACTAAGTCAGGGAAAGCTAAATCTAAGTCTAGATATACAGATGTACACAAAATTATAGAAGACATTGATAGGGAAAGTGAGACAGAGGCTCATGGAGGACGATTCAGTTAGCGAGCATACCTATGACTCCCAAATGGAAGAATACTTTTTGAACGGAGAGGACATCGTTTTGGACTGGTAAGTTCTCCTCATGCTAATGCCGTTGTTTGAAATTAATAATATCAAATATTATTTTATTTTTTATTTGCAATATATAAAAATGTAATGAAATGTGTAAAGTACACATGGGTATGTATGTGTATGACCCATAGCCTATGTTTGTGTGTGTGTGTATATATATATGTGTATATATATATGTATATATATGTGTATGTATATACAACAGCATGTGAAATGTATTGTCAATCAGTGTTGCTTCCTAAGTGGACAGTTTGATTTCACAGAAGTGTGATTGACTTGGAGTTACATTGTGTTGTTTAAGTGTTCCCTTTATTTTTTTGAGCATTGTATACAATGCTCAAAAAAATAAAGGGAACACTTAAACAACACAATGTAACTCCAAGTCAATCACACTTCTGTGAAATCAAACTGTCCACTTAGGAAGCAACACTGATTGACAATACATTTCACATGCTGTTGTGCAAATGGAATAGACAACAGGTGGAAATTATAGGCAATTAGCAAGACACCCCCAATAAAGGAGTGGTTCTGCAGGTGGTGACCACAGACCACTTCTCAGTTCCTATGCTTCCTGGCTGATGTTTTGGTCACTTTTGAATGCTGGCGGTGCTTTCACTCTAGTGGTAGCATGAGACGGAGTCTACAACCCACACAAGTGGCTCAGGTAGTGCAGCTCATCCAGGATGGCACATCAATGCGAGCTGTGGCAAGAAGGTTTGCTGTGTCTGTCAGCGTAGTGTCCAGAGCATGGAGGCGCTACCAGGAGACAGGCCAGTACATCAGGAGACGTGGAGGAGGCCGTAGGAGGGCAACAACCCAGCAGCAGGACCGCTACCTCCGCCTTTGTGCAAGGAGGTGCACTGCCAGAGCCCTGCAAAATGACCTCCAGCAGGCCACAAATGTGCATGTGTCTGCTCAAACGGTCAGAAACAGACTCCATGAGGGTGGTATGATGGCCCGACGTCCACAGGTGGGGGTTGTGCTTACAGCCCAACACCGTGCAGGACGTTTGGCATTTGCCAGAGAACACCAAGATTGGCAAATTCGCCACTGGCGCCCTGTGCTCTTCACAGATGAAAGCAGGTTCACACTGAGCACATGAGCACATGTGACAGACGTGACAGAGTCTGGCGACGCCGTGGAGAATGTTCTGCTGCCTGCAACATCCTCCAGCATGACTGGTTTGGTGGTGGGTCAGTCATGGTGTGGGGTGGCATTTCTTTGGGGGGCCGCACAGCCCTCCATGAGGTAGCCTGACTGCCATTAGGTACCGAGATGAGATCCTCAGACCCCTTGTGAGACCATATGCTGGTGCGGTTGGCCCTGGGTTCCTCCTAATGCAAGACAATGCTAGACCTCATGTGGCTGGAGTGTGTCAGCAGTTCCTGCAAGAGGAAGGCATTGATGCTATGGACTGGCCCGCCCGTTCCCCAGACCTGAATCCAATTGAGCACATCTGGGACATCATGTCTCGCTCCATCCACCAACAAACCCACACATCTCAACACAGCGACCATGCTTCCTCCACTCAGTCAACATATTGTGGATTAGAGGGAGCATGGTCGAGATGCGTGTGTCTGCCGCTCCACCCCACCCCCACATGAAATTGAGGCAGGCCCACAACAATGGCCAAGGTGAAATGGAACAGCACTTCAACCTAATGTTCCCTGTACTCTATATATATATATATATATGTTTATTAGACCTGTTGATACAGGGCTCATATGTGAAACTATTCTAACTGAACATTTTCTTTCACAGTGACACTGACTCCGAATGGGAGCCCCCTGTGCCAAGGTGTCCATCCCCCACTGAAGCTGGTTCATCCAGCCGGAACCCTGCTGTCTCCGGCTCCACACCTCCCGGTCCATCTAGAGGTGTGAAGGCACTGACAAAGAAGTGGAGGAGGGGAAGTGTGCAACCTGCTAACAAAGGGACAGAAGGGCGTTGGCACACTGTCCTAGAAGAAACAAACCAACCAAGTGGGGTTACAAGCTGTTTGTGTTGGCTGATTCTGTGTGTGCTTACACATGCAATTTTTTTGTCTGAGGGGAAGAACAGTTTTGCTACCGGTAAGGGACTTAGCTATGACTCTGTAATGGAGTTATTGGATTTTCAACTGCTAGGGAAGGGCTACAAACTGTTTGTGGATAACTTCTACACAAGCCCTACCCTGTTTGCAGACCTTAGGAAGCGGGATGTGTGGGCTTGTGGCACCATTCGTACCAACAGGGTGGGCTTTCCGAAGACGAAGGTGAACGACATGCCTAAGCAGGCTGAGCGGGGGACCATGCGATGGATCCGTGAAGATGGCCTGCTGTTTGTAAAGTGGATGGATACCAGAAAGGTGGTGATGTGCACAACAATCCACAAATCCTTCAGTGGCGATCACGTCGTCAGGCGTGTGAAGGGCGCTACTGGGGCATGGACCACAAAACATTTCCCCATTCCAGCTGCAGTGAAGGACTACAACAAGAGCATGGGAGGTGTGGACCTGTCAGATGTGCTGATAGGCTATTACAATGTTCTCCATAAGACGATGAAATGGTACAAGACATTCTTCTATTATTTCATCGACATTGCTGTGGTGAATGCATTCATCCTACACAAGGAAATGGCTAAGAGCTGTGGAAAGCCCTTCATCTCACAGCTAGCATTCAGAGAGCTGCTCATCAGGGAGCTTGCTGGCTACAGCACCACTGCACCACGTTCTGGCCCCTCTACCTCTGTCCCTTCTGCTCCTGCCACAAGTGGTGTTCGTCTGCCCAAATGTATTTCTGCAGGAATGGATGTGCCTCGGGGCCAAAAGGGTACAGCATGGAGGCGTCGCTGTGTTCTTTGCAAAATGAAGTCCCCCATCACCTGCACCACATGCTTGGTGACCCTCTGCTTTACAGCAGAAAGAGACTGCTATGGCACCTGGCATCAGCAGCACAATATTGTGTAGAGGACTGAGGCTCTTCCAAATATTGAAAGTGTGTAAATGGTCACCCTTGTTATTTTGTACATTTATTTATTTCTCCATTTTTTTTGGGGGGGGGTGTTAGAATACCATTTTGGTATTTTGTATATAGTTATTTGTTTCAAAATGTATAACTTCACCAATTTGGCTACTTGGGTACATTTGGGCTACTTGTGTGGGACACCTGGGTGACTTCATGATAAATGTCATGTAGCACACTCAATCCTGAAGTTATCATTCTGAAACTTTGCACAAGTACTGTTGGCTTATGTTTTTCACTGAAATTGTCCCCATCATCCTATCTGAATGTTTGTTTTTCCTTGTTCATTTTAAAGATGATGATGCAACAATAAAAAAGAAAAACGTATGGTTTTTTCATTGTATTATCTAAACCAGATCTATTGTGTTATATTCTCCTACATTCAATTCACATTTACACAAACTTCAGAGTGTTTTCTTTCAAATGATAGCAAGAATATGCATATCCTTGCTTCTGTGCCTGAGCTACAGGCAGATAGATTTGGTTATGTCTTCAGGCTGAAATTGAAAAAGGAGGGGGGGGGGGGGGTAGCCTTAATTCCAACAACAGTTAGACATTCATGTTAGCAGGCAATATTAACTAGGGAAATTGTGTCACTTCTCTTGCGTTCAGTATAAGCAGAGTCAGGGTATATGTATCAGTTTGGGCCACCTGGCTCGTTGTGAACTGTGGGAAGACCATTTTTTCCCAACAAGGACCATAATTAATTTGCCAGAATTTTACATAATTATGACATAACATTGCACAACCTTCAATGTAACAGCAATATTTAGACGTAGTGTTGCCACCCCTTCGATAAAATACGGAACGGTTCCGTATTTCACTGAAAGAATAAACTTTTTGTTTTCTAAATGATCGTTTCCGGATTTGACCATATTAATGACCAAGGATTGTATTTCTGTGTGTTTATTATCAATAAGTCTATGATTTGATAGAGCAGTCTGACTGAGCGGTGGTAGGCAGCAGCAGGCTTAATTCAAACAGCACTTTACTGCGTTTGCCAGCAGCTCTTAGCAATGCTTGATACACAGAGCTGTTTATGACTTCAAGTGGGTGATGGCAATACGAAAGTGCCTATAAGAACATCCAATAGTCAAAGGTATATGAAATACAAGTGGTATAGAGAGAAATAGTCAATGTGTCATAATTCCTATAACTACAACCTACAACATATTAACTGGGAATATTGAAGACTCATGTTAAAAGGAACCACCAGCTTTCATATGTTCTCATGTTCTGAGCAAGGAACTTCAACGTTAGCTTTTTTACATGGCACATATTGCACTTTTACTTCTCCAATGCTGTTTTTGCATTATTATTATTATTATTATTATTTTTTTAATTTTCTCCCCTTTTCTCCCCAATTTTCGTGGTATACAATTGTTAGTAATTACTATCTTGTCTCATCGCTACAACTCCCGTACGGGCTCGGGAGAGACGAAGGTCGAAAGCCACGCGTCCTCCGAAGCACAACCCAACCAAGCCGCACTGCTTCTTAACACAGCGCGCCTCCAACCCGGAAGCCAGCCACACCAATGTGTCGGAGGAAACACCGTGCACCTGGCTACCTTGGTTAGCGCGCACTGGCCCCGGCCCGCCACAGGAGTCGCTGGTGCGCGATGAGACAAGGATATCCCTACCGGCCAAACCCTCCCTAACCCGGACGACGCTAGCCCAATTGTGCGTCGCCCCACGGACCTCCCGGTCGCGGCCGGCTGCGACAGAGCCTGGGCGCGAACCCAGAGTCTCTGGTGGCATAGCTAGCGCTGCGATGCGATGCAGTGCCCTAGACCACTGCGCCACCTGGGAGGCTGTGTGCTCGTATTTTATAACCTGTCAGCAACGGTGTGGCTGAAATAGCCGAATCCACTCATTTCAAGGGGTGTCCACATATACTTTTGTATATATACTGTATCTGATGTTAGAACACTCTCTAGGTTCTGTTGGATAAATAACTCTGCAATCATGTGATGACTGGTGATGTAAAGCCATAGCAAGTGAGTTTTTTCTCAATAACAATTTATGATCAATAAAATTAAAGGCTTCACTGAAATCTAACAATACAACTCCAACTCCAACTATCATCTTATTCTTTTATTTTAACCAATCATCAGTCATCTGAGTCAGTGCTGTACAAGTTGAGTGCCCTTCTCTTTATTTATGCTGAAAGTTAACTTATTGTAAAATCATTACTCTGTTTTCTTCAGGTAGCCTATTTCTTAGAGCCTGGATACACCAGACTGAGCGTTCATTCCGGTTTAACCAGGCTGTATTTGTGAGGTGAAAAATGCACGGGTTGACAGGTCAGGTGGGATCTTCTTCTCCAACTGGCCTATTCCCGCTCGTTTTGATCCGCTTCACAATGAACCAACCTGCCTGTATCGAGTTGTGTTTTGCAAGAGAGAGTTCGATGCAGTTGGCCAACTTTGCGCCCCCGGGTGATTTTGCTACACAATGTTCCTGTAGATTACTCTAAAACCATTATTTTCTCAACCGTAATAGCCTATGCATTATGTTGATTCCTGCTGCCTGTCCCTGTTTCGCGGCCTGCTGCTGTGTGAGCTGTGCGCATGGTGGAGGGAGAGATGCATTCTGAGAAGCACAAGCATATGACCGTTGACAAATGCTACTGCAGGCAAATTACAGTTTTTTAAGCTACTACTGTTTTAGAAACATTAAGTAGCCTACGCCTGGCACTGGAAAGTTGTTGTTGTAGGACATTAGCCTACATTTTTACTGATGGATTAATAAATGATCCTACATGGCTATATATAAACACTAAAATATTTTGAGTTATCAATCTAGCAAAATGTTTTGAGTTTGCACTTCCTCGGGATTTGAATAATTTAGTTTATAAGCCAATATGAACAAAGATGTCATCAAATTCTCTGAAGAGCCAAAAATAAATCAGATCATTCTGGATCTTATTTTGACAGGTTTCATATCAAAATATTAGTCATGCATTCCCTGTATATGCTCCGTGAAATAATAGCTCTTTTAATCATAGGCTGCCATCTCTGTCTTACTGGGTAATTGTCCAGAGCCCACTAATGTGCAGTGAATGTTCTTGTATTTGTTATCGAGCAACATGGTCAAATGTATCACAATATGACTTATTGTCCATTTCGCCCAGCTAAAAAAAAACACCCCAAAAGACTACAAACAATACTTCTGTCCAGTTCTTCATGTTCTCTCTGAACATTGTTGTTGACTGAGTTTTTCTGTGTTCTTTCCCTTCTAAATAGCTCCATATGCGTGCAAGACCTTTCAAGACGCTCAAAGCTGTTGGAAATGAATGGCCTTTTCCTTTTTTACTCTCCCTCCTTTCCCCACTCCTCCTTCCTCTTGCCATTTTATGTCTTACGCCATTTAGGGAATTGAACCCCATGCCAAAGCAATGTGAGCAAGTCCAGATACGTTGCATAAATAATTTTTAATTGGATGTCAATTTTGGTTCTCTCTCCGTCTTCTGATCTGTTCCTGATCTTCACTGTTTGTTGGCAGAGTATTCTCGCCAAGGTCTTTGTCAGGTCTCTTATTCTATTTTATGGTGATGTTTTCACCATAGTTTCTGTCTTCAGTCAGTAGCACGTATTTGGAGTTTTTGCCCCCCCCCCCCCCCCCCCCCCCAAGGGGAAGGAAAAAAAGGTAATTTACTGTTAGATTTTAATTTAAAAAGCCAGGCTTAGCATTAGAATACTTCAAAACAAGACCAGAAGGGGTGGAAGAATGAAACTGGAGGTGATGGACACATCGTTTTAGAAAGAACAACCTCTAAAACATCCTGGCGGATGGTCAAGGTGAAGCTGAAATCTTAAACATCGTTGCTTTTGACAAGATCCGTAAAACTGTTTGTTTTCTCTCTCTCTCTCCGTGTTGCAATAGGACTAAGGCTACCTTTTACGGTTGTGTCGGAGGATAATTTAACTCCTAATCAGATCTGGCTCAGACAATGCAGTTTATTGACAGTTTCACTGCATACTTGAGGTTCTGTGTGCTGTGTTTGTTCTCCACCGTTGTTTATTGGTAGAACCCCTGGAACATGGCCACCAGCTCCGTCGCATAAAGCTTTGCAGTTTGCTCCAACTAGTTATAACCTAACCTATACCTCACACGGAACACACATGGAATTCTACATCACTGTTCTTTCTCTCTACTACTGTTCCACACAAGAGTTGTGTTCCAACTGTTACCCCCTCCAAGCCGTTGGGTTTTTACTCTGCTTGTTTCTTCGCAACGAGAGAGAGGGAGAGAAAGAAACTGTTGCTTTAGCGGAAGCATTTATTTTGCATTGCATGCAGCATTACAAAGCCACACTCTGTGATACAACGCAGGCGGCCGTAAATCTGTTGGGCGAGCACAGAACTGCTCCTCTCCAGCCCCCTGGGTTGTGGTTTGTCTGTAAGGCAGCTGAACAACTTGCAGACATTTTGAGGACACTTATGGTTATAGAGCTCAGACACCCATTTGAAGACCATAATAAGAGAGTACAGCACAGACATAATCGCATCTATCGTCCCACATTTCCACATCCATCTTTCACATCTATCGTAAAGTCTTCCCCCTGTCTGTCTTCCTAATGTCTCCCTCCTGCTGCTTCTCTCAGGAAGCAGCTGTGATAGAATGGCCTCTCAAATAGATTGCAAAAGCCCCTGTTTCTCCTCCTCTTATCTAACCAGTGCAGTCTGTCAAACAATTTTGTCTAAATTATCTCCCCCCGTCTCATCCCCTTGGCCACCGTCTTCTGCAGAACTCTAAGGTACACATCCTGGACACCGAGGGCTTTGAGACCACGTTCGGGCCCAAGGCGCAGCGTAAACGACCCAACCTGATGGTGGGAGACGTGAAGGACCTGGCAGAACAGGCTGAGGTCTTGGCACAGACCTACAGCACTGAGAAGGACCGCGACTTGGTCACAGAGGACGATGGGGTCAGGTGAGTGCAGTAGCGCCTGTTAATTTTGTCACTGGCTACTGTCACTGATGTCACTTTGACTGACAGTGACAATGCCTTCCAAACGTACTGGGCTTCTTCAGGTATACCAATAACTACTAACCATTTTCTATTTACTACTACCCCAATTCCATGATAGATACTCCATTTTCTTTGTTTTGATAATATAGCCTAGCTTTAGACTGTATGTTGGACCACATGAGCAGTTCCAGTCTGTGGTTAATGTTGGGGTGTGGCACCTGTTGCACTGTATGTAATCTACACACAGAGAGGTCGCTCGTGAGGAGATCTTCAAGAAGGGCCAGTCGAAGAGGATTTGGGGAGAACTCTACAAGGTACAGCATCTTTCTATCTGATCTAGGAATGTTTATTTTAGTTCACCTTGATATTTCCTAATAGATACTGCATACGGTGCAGGTATCAGGGATGCAAACTTGCCACTATGTTTCTCATATCGAAATGAATGACAGAATGCATCCCTACGCTTCCTACAAATAGAATATCAATGTTCAGAGCGTGATGTCCGATATGTCAGAGCAGAATGCGTCATCCAATAGTACCACGTGTGACAGCTGTGAGCAGCCATCCGCATCCCCTAACAAGCCATTAGTCTACACAGCTGCTTTTCTCTCTCCATTCTTTCTGTGCACCTCTATCAGTTTTAAAATGTTATTTAGCCGTGATGGCGAGCTGGGGTGTGCAGGCAGTGATGAGGTTGAATACGCGAGCGTATCACCTGTAAGAACAAGCAGGCCAGTCTGACTAGGCTTTGCAGTCATGCAGCCTCAGTCACTGCCATAGAGGAAAAATGGACCACAGTGACAGTCATGCTTGCGCCTTTACATCACTGAATTTTTTTCTTCTGAAATATAGTGATTTGAAATGAGTTTAGATCAACTACGAACTCTCACTCCTGGTTATGCCCAAACCCTGACTCTGTCTTCCTCTCTCAATATCACTCCTTAACCCACAGGTGATAGACTCGTCAGACGTCATCATACAGGTGCTGGATGCCCGCGACCCCATGGGTACGCGCTCGCAGAGCATCGAGACCTACATGAGGAAGGAGAAGCCTTGGAAGCATCTGATCTTCGTGCTCAACAAGTGTGACCTTATCCCTACCTGGGTCACGGTAAGAGATCCCTTTACTCTATCCTGAGACAAATGCACGTGTAGGGGGGTAATAATTATTGTGTATGCGTATTACACTGACAAAAATATCAATGCAACATGTAACGTGTTGGTCCCATGTTTCGTGAGCTGAAATAAAAGATCCCAGAAATGTTCCATATGCTCAAATGTTGTGCACAAATGTGTTTACATCCCTGATAGTGAGCATTTCTCCTTTGCCAAGATAATCCATCCACCTGACAGGTGTGGCATATCAAGAAGCTGATTAAACGGCATGATCATTACACAGTGCACCTTGTGCTGGGGACAATACAAAGCCAGTAAAGAACAAGAAGGCCTGCACACTTTTTCAAAGGCCAAATGTGCGGTTTTGTCACACAACACAATGCCACACATCTCCAATTTTGAGGGAGTGTGCAATTGGCATGCTGACTGCAGGAATGTCCATCAGAGCTGTTACCAGATAAATTAACATGAAATTATCTACCATAAGCCGCATCCAACGTCGTTTTAGAGAATGTGGCAGTACGTCCTACCAGCCTCACGACTGCAGACCACGCTTAACCACGCCAGCCCAGGACCTCCACATCTGGCTTTTTCAACTGCGGGATCGTCTGAGACACCCGGACAGCTGATGAAACTGGGTTTGCACAACCAAAGAATTTCTGCACAAACTGTCAGAAACCGTCTCAGGGAAGCTCCTCTGCGTGCTCGTCGTCCTCACCAGGGTCTTGACTGCTTTTCGGTGTTGTAACCGACTTCAGTGGGCAAATGCTCAGCTTCAATGGCCACTGGCATGCCGGAGAAGTGTGCTCTCATAAAAATGGAGATCTATAGGAGAAAGCCCTGCCTCCAGCTGTTTGCTTAGAAATTCTAGGGACAATTAGGAGGCCTGCGGCTTGTGACCGTAGCGTACGTATAGGTATCTACGGCAGGACCAACTCGGAAAGATAGGTAGGAGCAAGCCCATGTAACGCTTTGTAGGTTAACAGTCTAGAATAGTGATAGTGATAGTCAGTGATAGTCTAGAGACTAAAGCTTTGGTGGCTTTCTCTCAGGCTTCCATGTCTTCTCTCTGGACCTCCTCAATGTCCACCTCTTGAACATCAGACTCTGAGGCCTATTCTTCAACGTCACATTCCAACCTTGTTAAGGATGGCTCATTGTCAGGCTCAAAAAGCCCAAAAATTGCCTGGATGGCGACCAATTTTTCAACCCTTGTATTGGTCAGCCTGTTGCGTGCTTTGGTGTGTGTTCCCAAACAAGGACCAGTTGCGCTCTGAGGTGGCTGATGTTGGTGGGATTTGGAGGATGATGGAGGCAACAGCGGAAAGAGCCTCAGATCAACAAAGTTCCTTCCACCAGGTGGCTGATGAGATATGTTGGGACGACTGCCATATTGCATCTCCATCCCAAAGCCCTTGCTTGGAAGTGTACTTTGCCAGACTGCCAAGAACCTTGCTGTCATCCAGGCCAAGGTGGCGAGACACAGTAGTGATGACACCATAGGCCTTGTTGATCGCTGCACCCGACAGGATGCTCTTGCCAGGATGCTTGGGGTCCAACATGTACACTGCGGCGTGTATGGGCTTCAGGCAGAAGTCTACACACTTTTTGATCCAGTTTCCCAGTCCCTGCCGATGGAAAAACATCCCCACAGCATGATCCTGCAACCACCATGCTTCACTGTGGGAATGTTATTCTCGGGGTGATGAGAGGTGTTGGGTTTGCGCCAGACAGCGTTTTCCGTGATCGCCAAAAAGCTCAATTTTAGTCTCATCTGACCAGAGTACCTTCTTCCATATGTTTGGGGAGTCTCCCGCATGCCTTGTGGCAAACACCAAATGTGTTTGCTTATTTTTTTCTTTAAGCAATGGCTTTTTTCTGGCCACTCTTCCTTAAAGCCCAGCTCTGTGGAGTGTACGGCTTAAACTAGTCCTATGGACAGATACTCCAATCTCCGCTGTGGAGCTTTGCAGCTCCTTCAGGGTTATCTTTGGTCTCTTGGTTTCTCTCTGATTAATGCCCTCCTTGCCTGGTCTGTGAGTTTTGGTGGGCGGCCCTCTTGGCAGGTTTGTTGTGGTGACATATTCTTTAAAAAAAATGTAATAATGCATTTAATGGTGCTCCGTGGGATGTTCAAAGTTTTGGATTTTTTTTTATAACTCAACCCTGATCTGTACTTCTCTACAACTTTGTCCCTGACCTGTTTGGAGAGCTCCTTGGTCTTCATGGTGCCACTTGCTAGTGGTGTTGCAGACTGTGGGGCCTTTCAGAACAGGTGTGTGTATATATACTGAGATCATGGGACACTTAGATTGCACACAGGTGGGCTTTATTTAACTAATTATGTGACTTCTGAAGGTAATTGGTTGCACCAGATCTTATTTAGGAGCTTCATAGCAAGGGGGTGAATGCATATGCACGTACCACTTTTCATATATATATTTTTTTAACAGGTAATAATACTTTTTGCTTCACCAGTTTGGACTATTTTGTGTATGTCCATTACATGAAATCCAAATAAAAATCTATTTAAATTACAGGTTGTAATGCAACAAAATAGGAAAAACCCCAAGGGGGGTGAATACTTTTGCAAGGCACTGTATGTTTTAGGCTAGTCTAACCAGCAATAATGGCACACAAGCAAAAAACGGTGTCAGAAATCTTTAAAGGGGTGGCAGGTAGCTTAGTGGTTAGAGCGTTGGACTAGTAACCGAAAGGTTGCAAGATCGAATCCCCGAGCTGACAAGGTAAAAATCTGCCCCTGAACGAGGCAGTTAACCCACTGTTCCTAGGCCGTCATTGAAAATAAGAATTTGTTCTTAACTGACTTGCCTAGTTAAATAAAGGTTAAAAAAAAATTATCAAGTATGTCACATCGTTGTTCAGTGATAACAGTAATTCGTCTGATCATAATACATTTGCCAGCAGCATACCACCCTGCATACCATTGCTGGCTTGCTTCTGAAGCTAAGCAGCGTTGGTCCTGGTCAGTCCCTGGATTGGAGACCAGATGCTGCTGGAAGTGGTGTTGGAGGGCCAGTAGGAGGCACTCTTTCCTCTGGTCTAAAAAGAAAAATATCCCAATGCCCCAGGGCAGTGATTGGGGACACTGCCCTGTGTAGGGTGCCGTCTTTCGGATGGGACGTTAAACGGGTGTCCTGACTCTCTGAGGTCATTCAAGATCCCATGGCACTTATTGTAAGGGTAGGGGTGTTAACCCCAGTGTCCTGGCTAAATTCCCAATCTGGCCCTCAAACCATCAGTCACCTAATAATCCCCAGTTTACGATTGGCTCATTTATCCCCCTCCTCTCCCCTGTAACTATTCCCCAGGTCATTGCTGTAAATGAGAATGTGTTCTCAGTCAACTTACCTGGTAAAATAATGGATAAATAAAAAATAAAAATAAAGAAATGTATGTTTTATATTTTGGTAAAATGGTGCTATTCTATAATTAATGTATTCAAATTGCTAAAGGCTTCTTAAAAACTGAACATAGGTGAAGTGTCAAACTTATGGCTGAACAAAGATTGACATTTCTGAGTCATGAAGATCTATCTGCAATTGCAGATGGTCAATAATTTTCTAATGTGGCAGGATTTTGATACTTTTTATGGTGAGGACCTTTTTAATGGGTTTTAAAAATTATTATTCACTACAAAACAGTTCTGATATCTAGTATGTGAAATCTGATGCCCAATATCTCAGAACTATGCTTTGTGCAGATAGAACCTTTTTATAGTCCGATCACGATTTTGTGACCATTGAGGCTACCAGACAGCCATTTTCATTATTTTGTTTATGTAATAATTAATTTAGCAACAAATTCCTAATGCAAGCTTCGTAACTCAATTATCAATTCCAAGCAATTTTGACTTGCCGTAAGACCAGCTATGCTAGTAATTGTTGCTTGATGCTCCGCCCCCACCCGACCTGTGTTGATTGAGAGCTTGCTGGTCCAATCAGAGGGCCGAGTGTGCGTTTCACTAGCCAATCAGTTTTTATTTCAAGTGCGATGCTGTCTGGCTGCATGGTGAGTAGTGACAAAAACCTGCCCAGATAATTTCCAAGTCTAAGTCGAGTCCAGAGTCTTAAGGCTCCAAGTCTCAAGTTTTATTTTCTATCAAGTCGCGTCTCAAGTCATCATTGTGATTTGGGTCCGTCTCGAGTCCAAGTCGTGTGACTCGAGTCCACGCCTCTGGCCAAGCCTACACATGTACCCCGTTCACTCTGTTGTGCCGGCCCAAACTGTACTCAGCTGAGTTTCTTTTCACATTGTCTTTTTCAACACGGTTCCAGCAACTATGGCGGATGGAAAATAAACCAGCTCAGTTTGGTTTGGCTCAGTAGTGTTTGATCAAAGACTGGCAATGCCTTCTATGCCAATTGTTTTCTGGAGTGAGTTGATGTTCTCCAGAGTTTTATGTAAGTAGTTATCCACAACTCTTTTTTTTTTCAATCCCGTATCATGCTTGCTCTACCTTGACAAAGGATAGCTTGTGGCCTCAAATAACATGTGTGTGGATTCGGGGGTCACCAAAACAGGAAGGATGGTGTCCACGCCAACTGTTTTCATGATGTGCTGCGGGATTTTGCTGTCGTGTCAGTAGAATACACTAGAGATGCACTGTTCAGCACACATTATGAATGAATGTCAGACTTACATTGGAATGACACATTGTTTGTGCCTGTGTTAAATGGGTTATTCTTCAGTGCTAATCTTGTGTAACCACCCCTCATATATTATTTACTCCATCACTATCAGAGAAGATGCTGCCCGACCCCTAGAGTAATGATACATTTCTAGACATAAATGGTTCAATGGCCAACTGAATTGTGCGTACTTGCAGGATATTTGATGTGTTTGACATTCGCCTGGTTTGTAGACTACTATCGACATGCTTTACTTTCATACTGACACACGTGCTGTGCAAACTAACATTTCACATAGAGTAAATGTATGTCCATGTCTGTCTGACTTAGGTCTGTCTGTTTTGTCTTCAAACCAGAAACGCTGGGTAGCCGTGCTCTCTGCAGAGTACCCCACCCTGGCCTTCCATGCCAGCCTCACCAACTCGTTTGGCAAGGGCTCCCTCATCCAACTCCTCAGGCAGTTTGGCAAGGTAGGCACCGCCTTCTCACACACGAGTCCCCCACTCGACACGGACCGAACTAAACTCCCCATTTGGTCAAAAGTAGGTCCCTAAGGAGCAGAGGTTGGTACAAATGGCCAACTTTTGTCATGGCACCCGACTCTAAACACCCTTATGAGCATACGGCTCCGCTCGGGGTCCTCACATCTGCTGCCGAGCTATTTTTGGTACGCACGAGCCATAAAACAGGGCCTTGGATGCTCAGAGGAGAGCACAGGCTTAGTTAACATAAATCAAGTTGAAAGGTATATCGCTGACATTTTCTCTGTTGGGTTTAAGATAACTGTGTTGAGTAGGAAACATACCAATGTTGCCATGATCGGGTTGTACAAAAACCAATGGCTGTTAGAATTTTACCTTTTGGGGAAAAAGTTTAGAGACTAATATTTATGCCTACCTCTTGGTTTTGACAGATTTTTGATCCATGGTGTAGACTTATCTGCTTCCAGTAGCTATTTTCTGCTGGTGAAAACAAGCTTTTTTAGATTACGTGATCACATGTTTTATTAGTATTGGCCTACATCAAAGTGTGGTCTGGAGTTGTTGCTGTCCGGAATTGAAGACAGGTTAAGTATAGACTGTTGTTCAGGAAACTGCTATTTTAACTTGTTTTGCCTCTTCAGCTCCACACAGACAAGAAGCAGATCAGCGTTGGGTTCATCGGCTACCCCAACGTGGGAAAGAGCTCTGTCATCAACACGCTACGCTCCAAGAAGGTCTGCAACGTGGCACCCCTCGCCGGTGAGACCAAGGTATGGTATTGTTCCCCTCAAAAATACCTTTTTAAAATAACACTTGAACATAAGCCCATATTGATACTTGGGGTGTCATGATGAGCAATGTACATACGTCCATGTAATCTCAATAATGGCCAATGCAGGGGGGGACGATCTCACGCAATTCCCTTGATTGCTAAGAGAGAGCACAGAATAGAATGTTGCAGGCTGCATTGTTTGTGTATCAGTGTGCTACTTATATCCTAAGTAACTTCCCAACGATGCGCTGAAGTATATGTATTTAAACCCTCCGCCTCGATTATACACGTCTGATACCTGGCAGAGACATGCCCAAAAAGCAAAAAACAGTAACCCTCATCCTTCATTTCCTCTCTCTGGACCTGTTCATCCTGTTTGGAACCAAACGGTGGATCTGGAGGTCTGGAAACCCCACTGAGGGTGATGCTATCGGAGTTGGCCGTCTGTTGCCAGAGCTGTGAGCGTGCAAACGAGATCCAAGTTTTTTTTCTTTCTCCCCTTTGGGATCTATCAGATCGGCGCGTAACCAGCGAGAGTTTATCGCCCAATGCAAGGTGGCTCTCGCCAGAGGCTGCTAGCGTCTGTCTGCCTGTCTGTGGCCAAACAAGGTTGTTCAGCATTAGGCTGGCCCTCCTGTCTCTAACTCTCTCACACCCCGGTTGTTTGAATGGATGTGCAATGCGTTTGTTTCTGTGTTTAAAAAAAAAAAAAGAAGCTTGTAAAATATTTCCTTCCGTCGTCCAAATGGGGATATGAGTATTGGTTTTCAGGCAGAAGAGAAAGCAATGTGATTCTCAGTACAGTAGCAAGCTCCTCTCAAAAGCAGGAGACCTTCTTACCAGGGGTTGGAACTGAAATAATTTTCCAATTTCGTCCGTTATTTTGTGTTCCTCGAAATCGATACTTTTTCAAATTTACCTCAACATTAAATTACTTCACCAATGGATAGAGAGCCGCTTGCTATGGAGCGGGCAAGCTATGTACATGCATTGGACAGACAAGTGTACACTGCGTGCACAATTATTAGGCAAATTGTATTCCTCAGGATTCATTTTATTGTTGATCAATCAAATGTTATTTACCTCAAACCTGAGTGTTTAACAAAGGAAAAGTGAGTTTTGTCTTTCTCAGGGGAATATATGTGTGCACAATTATTAAGAAACTAAATTACAAAAATAATTTCCCCCAACTCACTTGTTTATTCTACATTTTTAGAGTAAGTGTAACAGATAAGTAACACAAAATGACAATTAATAAAAATGTTGGCCTTTCAAAAATATTCAATAACTGCCATGAGCCTTCCATCCATGAAGTCTGTCTGTTCACGATCAACTTTTGCTGAAGCAGCAACCTCAGCCTCCCAAATGCTGTTCAAAGAGGTGTATTGTCTTCCCTCAGGTTTGAGAAGGGCCCAGAAGTTCTCAATAGGATTTAAGTCAGGTGAGGAAGGGGGCCAGGTCATTATTCGGGCATCTTTGAGGCCCTTGCTGGCTAGCCAAGCAGTGGAGTACTTGGATGCATGTGATGGATGAAGATCATGGCCTTCTTGAATGCTGACAACTTCTTCCTGTACCACTGCTTGAAGGAAGAATCTTCCAGAAACTGGTAGTAGGTTTGGGAGTTGAGTTTCAGTCCATCTTCAACCCGAAAAGGTTCAACTACCTCATCCTTAATGATAGCAGGCCATACCAGTACCCGTCCTCCACCTCGCTGGCGCCTGACTCGAAGTGGTGCCCTGTGTCCATTACTGATCCAGCCACGGGCCCGTCCATCAAGAGTCACTCTCATTTCATCTGTCCATAAAACCTTTGGGCAAAAAAAACATACCTGAAGACAGATCTTTCAATTTTGACGCTTCAACTTGTGAATCTTATTCAGTAGTGGTAGTGTTTCAGCCTTCTTGACCTTGGCCATGTCTCTGAGCACTTGATACCTTGTACTTCTGGACACTCCAGGTAGGTTACAGTTCTGGAATATGGTGGCGCTGGAGGATAATGGGTTCCTGGTAGCTTGACGTTTAATTCCTCTCAAGTCTTTTGCAGTTAATTTGCCTTTTCTTCTCCATGCGTTTTGACTATTGGCATCAAAGCGTTTGATTGTCCGGTGGTCACCCCTCAATAGTTTAGCTATTTCAAGAGTGTTGCATCCGTCTGAAAGGTATTTTAAAATGTTTGACTTTTCAGTGTCAGTTAAATCTTTTTTTTGGCCCATTTTACCTGAGGTAATGAAGCTACCTAATAATTATGCACACCTTGATATGTGTTATTCACTTTCGCCACACCCTCCCTCATTACACAATACATATCACCTGAAAATGATTTAAATCCAATAAGCATTCAAGTTGGAAAATGTGCATAGAAATAATGATACGATCAGAATACTCACTTGCCTAATAATTGTGCTTGTAGTGTAGGGTCTGATATTTTGTGGGTAACGAGAGCACTGGGCATCTTGTTCTTATGACATGCATTATCTGAATTAGGCCTACAGAATTATACCTACTTTAATGTCTTTGAATTTCAGAGATTTGGCTTAACTAACGTTGGACCAGAGCCAGCCCTTAGTCATGACACTGTTCCAGTACATTACACATAATGCCGCCTGGATTTTGAAAGCTAGACCAGAGCTAGCTAACAAGCTTGTGTGCAGAGTGGCACCAACATTTGAATTAAAAACAGGTCTTACCATCTTGTAGTTTTATAAATTCAATGTGAAACGTGATAACTATGGTATCCTTAACTAGCATTGATAAAACAATCTAGTTAATTTCACTGATAATCATAAGATCTGAGACTCTATCCACTTCCTCATTATTTCCCTGTTGTTGCATAGAGATTTATAGAGCTAGTAATGTTTTATCTGTCCCATTATAGCGTCTGTAAGCACACGGGCAGCGCCATTGAGACCGATACAACATTGCGAGCTCTAAATCTCTATGCAACAACTGGTCAGAGAATGAGGAAGTGGATGGAATCTAGTTTTGTATGATTGATGATCATTGAAATTAACAAATGTATAAAATATTGATTACTATGTATAGATTTGTAAGACTATAAATGACCAACCACCCAGTTTTGGTGTAGTTAGGTTTATTCCCCTGCCTTTAAGAGGAGCTGGCTACTGTACCGGGAGGTTTCCAGCAATTGCGCTAAGCTAACTTCAAACTGCACGCAGAGATATATAAAAATGGTAATCATGAGTTCGTCTGACTCTGGGCAAGTAGATAAACAACCTAAATCAGACCTAAATTAGATCCTGATGGGCTGCCCCATCTGCCTCGCTGACCCTCCACATGGGGACCCCTCTGGGTGCGTGCTTAGTCCCCTCCTGTACTCCCAAATCACCCACAACTGCCTAGCCACGCACGACTCCAACACATTAAGTTTGCCGACGACACGACGGTGGTAGACCTGATTAGGGCTGTTACGGTGACCGTGTTACCGCCACACCAGTGGTCACGAGTCTTGAAGGTAGTCAAATTCTACGTGATCGTTTAGTCATGCTAATTAGGCTTCTCCAAGCTCTGATACGGCTGATGATTATTAGTAGCCTACCAAACTCGTTAACTGCCAGGTACTCTGCACTCTGTCCTTCTAATCACTCTGACAATGCAAATGTCATCAAAAATATAATCAAAACCTTCATGAGAGCTCATGTTGCGCAACATTTCTATAGGCTATGCAATTGCGTGAGAAAACAGAGTGATGGCTTCTATTAAAAATAAGAGGATCCCATCAGCTTTCTATAGGCTAGGTCTACTATATTTATACCTCAACTTTCCTAGTATTAAGCACATTGTTTGTCTTTGCAACAGGAGTATAGCCTACCTGGCAGGCATGAAAATGAACCACGGGAAAAGCATCCTCCATTTGCTATTTAAGCATAGATGACATGTATTTTTTTCCCCCTTCCCCTGTTTCGAGACAGGTGCATTGTAATGGTCCATTGTAAATCAAAATAAATTTCAGATTTTATTTTGTATATGTAAAGAATATTTAAATCAAGAATAGTTTGAGTTACAATATTAGCCTATCACTTGTGAATGATGCCCAGTGTAAGGCAAGAAACGATGCATACCTTTTTTGGCGACTTCAAATCAAACATTATTTGTCACATGCGCCAAATACAAGTGTAGACCTTACCGTGAAATGCTTCCTTACAAGCCCTTAACTCTTCTTGAACTGCACTGTTGGTTAAGAAAATATTTACCAAATGAAGTAAAAAGTAACACAATAACATAACAATAACGAGGCTATATACGGGGGTACTGGTACTGAGTCAGTGTGTGAGGGTACAGGTTAGTTGAGGTAATTTGTACATGTAGGTAGGGGTGAAGTGACTATGCATAGATAATCAACAACGAGTAGCAGCAGTGTACAAAACAAATGGAGGGGCGGTGTCAATGTAATAGTCCGGTGGCCATTTGATTAATTGTTCAGAAGTCTTATGGCTTGGGGGTAGAAGCTGTTGAGGAGCCTTTTGATCCTAGACTTGGCGCTCTGGTACCGCTTGCCGTGCGGTAGCAGAGAAAACAGGCTATGACTTGGGTGACTGGAGTCTCTGACAATATTTTGGGCTTTCCACTTCACCGCCTATTATATAGATCCTGGATGGCAGGAATCTTGGCCCAGTGATGTACTGGGCCGTACGCACTACCCTCTGTAGTGCCTTACGGTCAGATGCCAAGCAGTTGCCATACCAGGCGGTGATGCAACCGGTCAGGATGCTCTCGATGGTGCAGCTATAGAACTGAGTTTCAAGTTTGAGGAAGATAATTTTCACCATAAAAATGCACCTTTATAATAAAAGCATTACATGCATAATCGCATTTGCGGTCCCTTTTGATAATGGTGTTTTCCCGCTAATGGCAGAATACAATAATTCAACTTTTGTACTATGGGGGATAGTAGATTGACAAAAGCTAGTGCTTTTGCTGGTCGCTAGTCCTACTCACCTTGTTGGCTGACGAAAAGTAAATGTGGACAGTTCTGCGGTGTGCTCTGAAGGGTCTGTCCTCTTTTTAAGATCTGTTTTGTTTATGTTGATGCAGTAGGGTCTTCATTTCTGCTACATTATCAAATGAAATGAAATTGTCCCAAACCGGTGAGTTCTTGTGAATAGGTTCTGAGTAGAAAGTCATTAGACCCTGTGATTTAGCTGATCTTGGGCCCGGTCTCTTCTTCCAGGTGTGGCAGTACATCACCCTGATGCGACGCATCTTCCTCATCGACTGCCCTGGTGTAGTTTACCCCTCTGAAGACAGCGAGAGCGACATCGTGTTGAAAGGAGTGGTATGTTATTTTTCTCCATCAATAATCTATATGGTTGTTTTGTTTGTAGTAAACCATTTTTTATTATTTTATTTGAGCAGGCAGGGTTATACAGTGAGCTCAAAGTATTGGGACAGTGGGAAATAGTTTTGGTTCTGTACTCCAGCACTTTGGATTTGAAATGGTTAAAGTGCAGATGGTCAGCTTTAATTTGAGGGTATTTTCATCCATGTTGGGTAATCTGTTTGGAAATTACTTTTAGGGGACTAAAAATATTGGGACAAATTCACTTGTGTATTAAGGTCGTCAAAAGGTGAGTATTTGGTCCCATATTCCCAGCATGCAATGATTTCATCAAGCTTGGGACACTAAACTTGTTGGATGCCTTTTCTGTTTGTTTAAGTTGCGTTTCAGATCATTTTGTCCCCAATAGAAATAAAAGGTAAATAATGGATCATTTTGGAGTCACTTTCATGGTGAATAGAATGTTTCTGAACACTTGTATATTAATGTGGATGCTACCATGATTACAGATATTCCTGAATGAATAGTGAATAATGATGGGTGAGAAAGTTAGATGAACAAATATCATACTCCCCCCCCCCCCCCCCCCCCAACTCCCAAAAATGCTAACCTCCCCTAATGGTGAGAGATTAGCATGTCTTGGGGGTATGATATTTGTGCATCTAACTTTCTCCCTGATCATTTTTTTTATACTTCCATGTCTAAACCTGTAGCATTGTCATTGTATGCTTCACTGCTGTTTCCCAGGTGCAAGTGGAGAAGATCCGTAACCCGGAGGAGCATATCCCGGCAGTGCTAGAGCGGGCCAAACCAGAGTACATCCAGAAGACGTACCGCATCCCCACCTGGAGCTCTCCAGAGGACTTCCTGGAGAAACTGGCGATGCGCATGGGCAAACTCCACAAGGTCACTGCCTGGGTCATATTAATTAGCGCACACTGTAGGAAAACATTTTAACGGAAAACAACAAGTGTTTCTTATTGGACACGACCGGATAGTCCCTCCCTGTTTCAGTCAGTTGTCTCGTTTGGTACTTAATTAACATAACCCTGGAGTGTATCAATGGGGGCTGAAGTCACGGTACAGGGTAATTGTCCGTAGGCTGTTGGTCGCCCCCAGATCCATTTGTGCTTCATCGCCAGCTCTTATGGTTGTTGTTTGGCATGCTAATGACCATATGGATTGGCAAGACAACACAGATCTGAGACCACCAGGCTACATAGCCTGGGCTGCTTGTCTTCATTTCTGACCATCTTTCATCTACCTGAATGATCTTTTATAACTCTTTGTGGTTAAGGGAATTTGAATGTCACAATATACTTTAGTCCTGAAAGGTGTGTTATATTCAGGATTTATCTTTTGTGTATTTGACAAGCTGTAGGTCAGTGGTACAAATTATCTTCCCTAAATATACACTCTGTTTTTGTATGGGCCATTTTTTGGATCAGTTTGAAATTCAACACTTGACCCTAAAGCTTACTTAGCTTATTTAGAACCCATAAACCCCGAGTGGAATATAAGGTCTATATAAGGACACTCCATTTATTCTTACTTTATTTCCTTCTCATGTTTCCCTAATGCATTATCTGTTGCAGGGTGGTGAGCCAGACCTTACCTGTGTCTCCAAAATGGTGCTGAACGACTGGCAGAGAGGACGCATCCCCTTCTTCGTAAAACCCCCTGGCTGTGAGGGAGAGCATGAGGTGAGAGGTGGACGAACGGCTGGAATAAAACTCTCTTCCTCGCATACGAAAATAAAGAGACATTCTCAACAGTAATGTTAGCACATATTCTGGTTGTAGTCTGCCACCCTCTGCCTAAACATAAAATATCATCACAGGCCTTGCCAAGAGTGCATGCATGGTCACATTGACTTTGCTCAAGCTATCTTTTTTATTAGATTTATTTGACAAGTAAAAATCGATAAAGCTGCTCCAGCCGGGGACAACGATGCATACATTAAAATGATTGAGGCTAAAACCCAAAGTCGTATTTTTGTTGTGGTCCTCTCAGGTGAGCAATATTGTCTACTCAATCTGAAATGTACACATGGTCTGCATGCATCCCAATTCTCTCCCTTTCTCCTGCAGTGTGCACTTGCACACTCCCCATTGGATCGGTGTAAGCATTGGCTGGAGGGAGTTTCCATCATTTTTAAATCCACGTCGAATGAGTGTGCAAGTTCACACTTCAGGAGAATCGGACCCTAGCCATGATTATGAAAGTTGTACTGACTGGTGTGTTGTTTTCAGGGCAAGGATATACTGCCAGTGGAGGGGGCACCAGAAGCTACAGAGCGTGTACAGGAAGAAGGAGCAACAGAGGAGCAGAGCGAGGAGGTGGTGGCTGCCGTGTCGGCCGAGCAGGAGGCCCAGCAGCAGCAGAAACACAAACATGAGCAGGTGCAGAAGATTCTCTCCAACGTCCGGCAGAACTTCGGCAAGATCAATGTGGCGCCCGAGTTCAACGATGAAGACCTGGCACCCGTGCAGACCGCCTACCTCGTTTTCTCGGACCTGTCCGGCTCAGACTTGGATGAGGAGGAAGATGAAAATGGAGATGAAGAGAAGGGGGATGGGGAGACAGCAGCTGGAGATGCTGAGGGTGCCGCCACCACCCCAGCCGGTCAGCCTGCCAAGGTAGAGGAAAAAAAGAGTTCGCGTGAGACGATCCGCGAGCTGGATGGGAAGATTGCAAAGTACAAGCAGTTCCTGGACCGGGCCAGACTCAAGCGCTTCTCCGCCATCCGGTTTGTCTTATTCTTCTCCGTTCTCCCCACCACTTATCATTTCAGTCTTGTTCTGAAGATGTGCTTTATTATTTTCTAATAAACCCACATCAACCCCGGTTCTTGTCCAAAAGACCGGCATAGCTCTGTCCCAAGTGGCACCCTATTCCCTAGATAGTGAACTACAAAAGTAGTGCTCCATGTAGGAAATAGGATGCCATTTGGGATGAAGCCATAGAGAGATGAAGGGTGCCTGGGTCCTTTGAGGTGAAACATGCCCTGTTTTTCACTGTCCAGGCACCTGGGGATTGGCAGCTGCTCATACCGTTCTGTCTGATAGATGGGGTTTTCGATCACCATTTATGTCATGTTCCGTGCACTCACCAACTGTCTCTCTCGCTGGTGAACGTCAGCTCACGCCCTCGCTCAACAACGTCAATTTTTAAAATATTTTTAAATTTTTATTTAACCTTTATTTAACCAGGCAAGTTTGAGGCAAGTTTGAGAACAAGTTCTCATTTACAACTGCGACCTGGCCAAGATAAAGCAAAGCAGTTCGACACATATAACAACAGAGTTACACATGGAGTAAAACAAACATACAGTCAATAATACAGTAGAAAAATAAGTATATACAATGTGAGCAAATGAGGTAAGGGAGGTAAAGGCAATAAATAGGCCATGGTGGCAAAGTAAATACACTGCTCAAAAAAATAAAGGGAACACTTAAACAACACAATGTAACTCCAAGTCAATCACACTTCTGTGAAATCAAACTGTCCACTTAGGAAGCAACACTGATTGACAATAAATTTCACATGCTGTTGTGCAAATGGAATAGACAACAGGTGGAAATTATAGGCAATTAGCAAGACACCCCCAATAAAGGAGTGGTTCTGCAGGTGGTGACCACAGACCACTTCTCAGTTCCTATGCTTCCTGGCTGATGTTTTGGTCACTTTTGAATGCTGGCGGTGCTTTCACTCTAGTGGTAGCATGAGACGGAGTCTACAACCCACACAAGTGGCTCAGGTAGTGCAGCTCATCCAGGATGACACATCAATGCGAGCTGTGGCAAGAAGGTTTGCTGTGTCTGTCAGCGTAGTGTCCAGAGCATGGAGGCGCTACCAGGAGACAGGCCAGTACATCAGGAGACGTGGAGGAGGCCGTAGGAGGGCAACAACCCAGCAGCAGGACCGTTACCTCCGCCTTTGTGCAAGGAGGAGCAGGAAGAGCACTGCCAGAGCCCTGCAAAATGACCTCCAGCAGGCCACAAATGTGCATGTGTCTGCTCAAACGGTCAGAAACAGACTCCATGAGGGTGGTATGAGGGCCCGACGTCCACAGGTGGGGGTTGTGCTTACAGCCCAACACCGTGCAGGACGTTTGGCATTTGCCAGAGAACACCAAGATTGGCAAATTCGCCACTGGCGCCCTGTGCTCTTCACAGATGAAAGCAGGTTCACACTGAGCACGTGACAGTCTGGAGATGCCGTGGAGAACGTTCTGCTGCCTGCAACATCCTCCAGCATGACCGGTTTGGCGGTGGGTCAGTCATGGTGTGGGGTGGCATTTCTTTGGGGGGCCGCACAGCCCTCCATGTGCTCGCCAGAGGTAGCCTGACTGCCATTAGGTACCGAGATGAGATCCTCAGACCCCTTGTGAGACCATATGCTGGTGCGGTTGGCCCTGGGTTCCTCCTAATGCAAGACAATGCTAGACCTCATGTGGCTGGAGTGTGTCAGCAGTTCCTGCAAGAGGAAGGCATTGATGCTATGAACTGGCCCGCCCGTTCCCCAGACCTGAATCCAATTGAGCACATCTGGGACATCATGTCTCGCTCCATCCACCAATGCCACGTTGCACCACAGACTGTCCAGGAGTTGGCGGATGCTTTAGTCCAGGTCTGGGAGGAGATCCCTCAGGAGACCATCCGCCACCTCATCAGGAGCATGCCCAGGCGTCATACAGGCACGTGGAGGCCACACACACTACTGAGCCTCATTTTGACTTGTTTTAAGGACATTACATCAAAGTTGGATCAGCCAGTAGTGTGGTTTTCCACTTTAATTTTGAGTGTGACTCCAAATCCAGACCTCCATGGGTTGATAAATTTGATTTCCATTGATCATTTTTGTGTGATTTTGTTGTCAGCACATTCAACTATGTAAAGAAAAAAGTATTTAATAAGAATATTTCATTCATTCAGATCTAGGATGTGTTATTTTAGTGTTCCCTTTATTTTTTTGAGCAGTGTACAATATAGCAATTAAAACACTGGAATGGTAGATTTGACAGTAGATGAGTGTGCAAAGTAGAAATACTGGGGTGCAATGGAGCTAAATAAATAAATACAGTAGGGGTAGAGGTAGTTTTTTGGGCTATTTATAGATGGGCTATGTACAGGTGCAGTGATCTGTGAGCTGCTCTGACAGCTGGTGCTTAAAGCTAGTGAGGGAGATAAGTGTTTCCAGTTTCAGAGATTTTTGTAGTTCATTCCAGTTATTGGCAGCAGAGAACTGGAAGGAGAGGTGGCCAAAGGAAGAATTGGTTTTGGGGGTGACAAGAGAGATATACCTGCTGGAGCGCGTGCTACAGGTGGGTGCTGCTATGGTGACCAGCGAGCAGAGATAAGGCGGGACTTTACCTAGCAGGGTCTTGTAGATGACCTGGAGCCAGTGGGTCTGGCGACGAGTATGAAGCGAGGGCCAACCAACGAGAGCGTACAGGTCGCAGTGGTGGGTAGTATATGGGGCTTTGGTGACAAAACGGATGGCACTGTGATAGACTGCATCCAATTTGTTGAGTAGGGTGTTGGAGGCTATTTTGTAAATGACATCGCCGAAGTCGAGGATCGGAAGATGGTCAGTTTTACGAGGGTATGTTTGGCAGCATGGGTGAAGGATGCTTTGTTGCGAAATAGGAAGCCAATTCTAGATTTAACTTTGGATTGGAGATGTTTTATGTGAGTCTGGAAGGAGAGTTTACAGTCTAACCAGACACCTAGGTATTTGTAGTTGTCAGAACCGTCCAGAGTAGTGATGCTGGACGGGCGGGCAGGTGCAGGCAGCGATCGGTTGAAGAGCATGCATTTAGTCTTACTTGTATTTAAGAGCAGTTGGAGGCCACGGAACGAGAGTTGTATGGCATTGAAGCTCGTCTGGAGGGTTAACACAGTGTCCAAAGAAGGGCCAGAAGTATACAGAATGGTGTTGTCTGCATAGAGGTGGATCAGAGACTCACCAGCAGCAAGAGCAACATCATTGATGTATACAGAGAAGAGAGTCGGCCCAAGAATTGAACCCTGTGGCACCCCCATAGAGACTGCCAGAGGCCTGGACAACAGGCCCTCAGATTTGACACACTGAACTCTGTCGGAGAAGTAGTTGGTGAACCAGGCGAGGCAATCATTTGAAAAACCAAGGCTGTTGAGTCTGCCGATGAGGATGTGGTGATTGACAGAGTCGAAAGCCTTGGCCATGTCAATGAATACGGCTGCACAGTATTGTTTCTTATCGATGGCGGTTAAGATATCGTTTAGGACCTTGAGCGTGGCTGAGGTGCACCCATGACCAGCTCTGAAACCAGATTGCATAGCGGAGAAGGTACGGTGGGATTCGAAATGGTCGGTGATCTGTTTGTTAACTTGGCGTTCGAAGACCTTAGAAAGGCAGGGTAGGATAGATATAGGTCTGTAGCAGTTTGGGTCAAGAGTTTCCCCCCTTTTGAAGAGGGGGATGACCGCAGCTGCTTTCCGATCTTTGGGAATCTCAGACGACACGAAAGAGAGGTTGAACAGGCTATTAATAGGGGTTGCAACAATTTCGGCAGATAATTTTAGAAAGGGTCCAGATTGTCTAGCCCGGCTGATTTGTGGGGGTCCAGATTTTGCAGCTCTTTCAGAACATCAGCTGACTGGAATTGGGAGGAGAAATGGGGAAGGCTTGGGCAAGTTTCTGTGGGGGATGCAGTGCTGTTGACCGGGGTAGGGGTAGCCAGGTGGAAAGCATGGCCAGCCGTAGAAAAATGCTTATTGAAATTCTCAATTATAGTGGATTTATCAGTGGTGACAGAGTTTCCTATCCTCAGTGCAGTGGGCAACTGGGAGGAGGTGCTCTTATTCTCCATGGACTTTACAATGTCCCAGAACTTTTTTGAGTTTGTGTTGCAGGAAGCAAATTTCTGCTTGAAAAAGATAGCCTTGGCTTTTCTAACTGCCTGTGTATATTGGTTTCTAACTTCCCTGAAAAGTTGCATTTCACAGGGGCTGTTCGATGCTAATGCAGAACGCCACAGGATGTTTTTGTGTTGGTTAAGGGCAGTCAGGTCTGGAGAGAACCAAGGGCTGTATCTGTTCCTGGTTCTACATTTCTTGAATGGGGCATGCTTATTTAAGATGGTGAGGAAGGCATTTTTAAAGAATAACCAGGCATCCTCTACTGACGGGATGAGGTCAATATCCTTCCAGGATACCCGGGCCAGGTCGATTAGAAAGGCCTGCTCGCTGAAGTGTTTCAGGGAGCGTTTGACAGTGATGAGTGGAGGTCGTTTGACCGCTGACCCATTACGGATGCAGGCAATGAGGCAGTGATCGCTGAGATCTTGGTTGAAAACAGCAGAGGTGAATTTAGGGGGCAAGTTGGTTAGGATGATATCTATGAGGGTGCCCGTGTTTACGGCTTTGGGGTTGTACCTGGTAGGTTCATTGATAATTTGTGTGAGATTGAGGGCATCAAGCTTAGATTGTAGAATGGCCGGGGTGTTAAGCATGTCACAGTTTAGATCACCTTGCAGTACGAGCTCTGAAGATAGATGGGGGGCAATCAGTTCACATATGGTGTCCAGAGCACAGCTGGGGGCAGAGGGTGGTCTATAGCAGGCGGCAACGGTGAGAGACTTGTTTTTAGAGAGGTGGATTTTTAAAAGTATAAGTTCAAATTGTTTGGGTATAGACCTGGATAGTAGGACAGAACTCTGCAGGCTATCTCTGCAGTAGATTGCAACACCGCCCCCTTTGGCCGTTCTATCTTGTCTGAAAATGTTGTAGTTAGGGATGGAGATTTCAGAGTTATTGGTGGTCTTCCTAAGCCAGGATTCAGACACGGCTAAGACATCCGGGTTGGCAGAGTGTGCTAAAGCAGTGAATAAAACAAACTTAGGGAGGGGGCTTCTAATGTTAACATGCATTAAACCAAGGCTTTTACGGTTACTTCAGTCATCAAATGAGAGCACCTGGGGAATGGGAGTGGAGCTAGGCACTGCAGGGCCTGGATTCACCTCTACATCACCAGTGGAACAGAGGAGGAGTAGGATAAGGGTACGGCTAAAAGCTATGAGGCGATAAAAAATATTCAAGGTATAGTGTACAGACAAAGGTATGGTAGGATGTGAAAACAGTGGAGGTAAACCTAGGTATTGAGTGATGATGAAAGAGATATTGTTTCTAGAAACATCATTGAAACCAGGTGATGTCATCGCATGTGTGGGTGGGTGAACTGAAGGGTTGGAAAAGGTATAATGAGCAGCGCTAGAGGCTCTACAGTGAAATAAGCCAATAAACACTAACCAGAACAGCAATGGACAAGGCATATTGACATTAAGGAGAGGCATGCTTAGCCGAGTGATCATAAGGGTCCAGTGAGTAGTGAGGTTGGTTGGGGTCACGGTGATTCAGAAAGCTAGCCGAGCCATGGGTAGCAAGCTAGCAGAAGATGGAGGTCTGTTTTTAGCCACCCCGTGCGTTTCCGTCGGTAGATTAGTGGGGTTCCGTGTGGTAGAGGGGACCAATCCAATTGTCAAAATAGTTATAGTGGCCCAGGAAGATTGTTCGATAGACCTGTTCAGATAGCAGCCGATATGCTCAAGACAGCTAACGATTAGCGGACCGCAGTTAGGAGATGGGCGTTCAGGTTACGTCGCGATGGAGGGGCCAGTTGAATAACTCCCTCGGGCAGATAACGTCGGTATTCCAGTCGTGAAGGCCCGGTGGGGCTCCGCATCGGCAGTAAAACGGGTCCGGATAGGTGATTGTAGCCCAGGAGTGGCTGATGGAACTCTTCAGCTGGCTAGCTCCGGGATAATTGGTGTTTGCTCCGGAATCGATGTTAGCCAATAGTCACTCGGATAGCAGCTAGTTAGCTGCAAGATCCAGGTGTAAATGTCCAGAGCTTGCGGTAGAAATCCAGGTATATGGAGAGAAAAGAGTTGTCTGCGGCCAATATGCTTTCCATTGTCGGCTCAGCGAATTCCAACAGGACTAAACTGTCTGGATGTGTAGGGAGTAATGAGGTTGTATGTGACGACTCTTTCTACTGTTCTTTTTTTGGACAGGATTCCGAAGGCACTCTCTGACAAAGTGCTCACAGACATGAAAGTGAAGCAGGCGGCGAATAAACCTCAACCTAAAGGTAACAACTTAATTTCAACTTATTTGTGATTTTCCTTTGTGGGCTTATCTGACATCCCAAATGCAGGGGTTAAAGTTCTGTCATGTATTTCTGCCATATGGATTCTTTTTCCAATTGAAAAGGACTGGAATTGGTCAAACTTGCAGTTTAATACTTGTAGAAAATGATCCTCTTTCCCTAAAAGCATAATGGTCATGATTATTATTCTTTTTTTTTTTACATGAAAGGGGAGGTTCACTTCTCTCCGCAGACATTTGATCTGAGATCAACTTAAGTTTCAGTCATGGGATTTTTTTTTTTTTTTAACCCGGCAAATGTATTCCATCAAAGAATACAAGGGCCTTCTAGCAAAATATGCACTTCCCTTTACACAAAGTACAGACTTTATACAAGTCTTCATGGATAGCAGCAGATAAAATGTATAATTAGAGTAGGTATTTGGCCAAAGACCACTGTCAAACTGAAACCAAACAAGCAATCAAACCATATAAATAGAATGGGAATGTCCTATTAATTTTTTTAGGAATTCCATGCCTACGGCTCATCCACTTACTGGCCAACCTTTTGTTCCTCAGCTGTAACACAGATTGGCAAGAAGAGGAAAACCGATGAGGCAGAGGAGCCCACGCGTCCAAACAGAAGTCTAACATCCAAGCAGGTACTGCGTGTTCACTTACCCCACTGTTTGACATCAAACAGGCCTATCTATCTAGACTGGATGCCTCCGATGGATGGCTGCTCCCCTACCGCTATTGTTAATGGAATGAAGGAAAGCACTGTTCTTCCTCAGGCTTAAATCTCCCTCATTTGTCTTTCTCCCCCCCCCTCCCTCCTCTGCAGAGGAGAGCAGCGGATCGTGCTCAGAAGGTGAAGAAAGTTGGAACGCGCTATTACGAAACACACAACATCAAGAACAAGAACAAGAACAGAAAGATGCCTACGGCGCCCAGTGAGGGCAAGAAAGCCAAGAGATTGAAGCGCTAGTCTGGGGTCCAAGAGACTAATAATTATTTATTTTAATGACCCTGTCATTGTAATGAATTGTTTTATGGTGTCTTGGTACCTACCCTTGGTATCTTGATGGAAAGTGATTTGGGTAAGGGGCATTGAGTGAATTAGGTTTTGATTCACTTTTACCGAACCTCAACCCCGGATCCGGGATCACCCCCCACCCCCCCCACACTGATTAGCATCGCTAGCATAGCGTCACAATTAAATAGTAGCATCTAAATATCATTAAATCACAAGTCCAAGACACCAAATGAAAGATACAGTTCTTGTGAATAAAGCCACCATTTCAGATTTTTAAAATGTTTTACAGGGAAGACAAAATATGTAAATCTATTAGCTAACCCCGTTAGCAAAAGACACCACTTTTCTAACTCCATCAGTTTCTTACTCCATCAGGTGCTATCACCAATTCGGCCAAATAAAGATATTGATAGCCACTAACCAAGAAAAAACCTCATCAGATGACAGTCTGATAACATATTTATTGTATAGGATAGGTTTTGTTAGAAAAATGTGCATATTTCAGGTAGAAATCATAGTTTACAATTGCACCCACCATCACAACTCGACTAGAATAAATACAGAGAGCAACGTGTATTACCTAATTACTAATCATAAAACATTTCTTAAAAATACACAGCTCACAGCAATGGAAAGACACAGATCTTGTGAATTCAGACAATATTTCAGATTTTCTAAGTGTTTTACAGCGAAAACACAATAAATCGTTATATTAGCATACCACATATGCAAACGTTACCCGAGCATTGATTCAAGCCAAAGAGAGCGATATCGTTATCATCGCCAAAATATATTAATTTTTCCACTAACCTTCTCAGAATTCTTCCGATGACACTCCTGTAACATCATATTACAACATACATATAGAGTTTGTTCGAAAATGTGCATATTTAGCCACAAAAAACCGTGGTTATACAATGACAATACTAGCAAAACTAGCCTGAAAATGTCGGGCGCCATCTTTCACAGTGATCTTGTCTCATGGATAACTATTCATAAACTTGACTAAAAAAATATAAGTTGGACAGCTATCGAAAGACAAATTAGTTCTTAATGCAATCGCTGAATTACATTTCTAAAATTATCCTTACTGTGCAATACAGGGTTCGCCAAGCGAAGCTATACCAAACAAAATGGCGGAATATGCATTTAACATTTTTCGACAGAACAACGATTTATCATCTTAAATATTTCTTACTATGAGGTGATCTTCCATCAGAATCTTGGGCAATGTATCCTTTCTTGGGTCTAATCTTCTTTTGGTCGAAAGATGTCCTCTTGTCCGTCGAAATGCCCACTAACGTTCGACCGGGACCCCGAAACGTGCCCGGCGCTTCAAAGTGCATCACATAGAAATGCCTCAAAATCGCACTAAACGGATATAAATTGCTATAAAACGGTTTAAATTAACTACCTTATGATGTTTTTAACACCTATAACGAGTAAAAACATGACCGGCGATATATTACTGGCTAAACAACAGCTTGGAAAGAAGCAGGTCCGACGTCCATCGTGCGTCAGGCGCAGGGAGCAAAAGAACGGTGAGACAGGTTAGTTTTACCTTACTGATGATGTGTTGTTGCAATAGTAATTCTATTGGTCTTTCTATAGGTCTGTCGTTTTTGTCGTGGGTGCACTTCGGCTGTGAGAGACGGAGTCTGGGACAAAAATCCAGATAATCACATTGTGATTTTTAAGTAATTAATTGCCATTTTATTGCATGACATAAGTATTTGATACATCAGAAAAGCAGAACTTAATATTTGGTACAGAAACCTTTGTTTGCAATTACAGAGATCAATAGGTCTTTGGTGTTTTATACAGGCCCTGATTGCGCAATCGACTCCATTCAAATTGTCACCACTTACTGACATCTAGAGGAAGGCGTGGGCAGTGTTTGTATCCTCATAGGATTTACAGGGACTTTAAAACTGACCTGGGACCAGAGGCCAACATTTCTGAAATCTCACTCCCTATCAGGAAAAGTGCTGTAGAATGAGTTCTGTTCCACTCAGAGACATAATTCAAACGGCTATAGAAACTAGAGAGTGTTTTCTATCCAATAATAACAATAATATGCATATTGTACGAGCAAGAATTGAGTACTAGGCAGTTTAATCTGGAGAGCAAATTATGCTAATGCGAAACAGCACCCCCTATAGTGGCAAGAATTAACCTCTTAATCAAGTGAATCGCTTGATGCATTAACCTGATCCTGAGTGACCTTCAGCGAAGTGACAATGATCACTTTCGTCAAACTATTACTTAAACTCATATGGAGCTTCACTGCGAAGTGAAAGGATGGGTCTGTCATCTCCCCCAAAAAAGTACACTTGTACTGCATAGCCTGGGTGCCCGTCTGTTTTCATTATTTTGCTAACTGTCAAATTTGGCATGACAATTCCATAAGGAGTTGGCTAGAGAGCAGAAACACTGGCACCCAGGTTATGTACTGCACTTTTGAATAAAAAAAACATCAAGTAACAATTTTTATCCAAATATACATGTCATACCATAAAATAAAGAATATGAACAAATGATTTCATTTTATTTTATTTTATTCTGCTATAGTAATGCAAGGCTTTATGGTTATGAAGTAGACTTTTATTACATAATGCTGTGTTGGACCATCTGAAATCTGCTGGATATAGATCACTTGTGGAATGAAGGAGTCACTTTTTGGGGGCAATGATCCCCTCCAGCTGGGCCTGTAAAGGATAAGAAATTGAAATGTTAAAAATATCTATCAAATATACATACACCAATTTGAAGGGATGTCCACATACTTTTGTATTTGGCTAGTTCAGCCATACCCGTTGCTGGCAGGTATATACATTTGAGTACACAGCCATGCAATCTCCATACACAAACATTGGCAGTAGAATGCCCTTACTGAAGAGCTCAGTGACTTTCAATGTGGCACCGTCATAGGATACCACCTTTCCAAGAAGTCAATTTGTCAAATTTTTGCCCTGCTAGAGCCAACTGTAAGTGCTGTTGTTGTGAAGTGGAAACGTCCAGGAGCAACAACGGTTCAGCACGAAGTGGTAGGACACACAAGCTCACAGAACGGGACCGCCGAGTGCTGACGCGCGTAGTTTGGAACTCCCTACCGAGTTCCAAACTGCCTCTGGAAGCAACGTCAGCACAAGAACTGTTCAACGGGAGCTTCATGAAATGTGTTTCCATGGCCAAGCAGCATCGGCTGGAGTGGTGTAAAGCTCGCCGCCATTGGGCTCTCAAGCAGTGGAAAAGCGTTCTCTGGAGTGATGAATCACACTTCAACAGACAAACCTGGATTTGGCGAATGCCAAACAAGTCTCAATGTCCTTGAGTGGCCCAGCCGATCGAACATCTCTGGAGAGACCTGAAAATAGTTGTGCAGCAACGCTCCCCATCCAACCTGACAGAGCTTGAGAGAATCTCCAGATAAGAATGGGAGAAACTCCCCAAATAAAAATGTGCCTAGCTTGTAGCGTCATACCCAAGAAGACTTGAGGCTGTAATCGCTGCCAAAGGTGCTTCAACAAAGTACTGCATAAAGGGTCTGAATACTGAAGTAAATGTTATAATTTGTTTATATAAATTAGCAAACATTTCTAAAAATCTGTTTTTTTGCTTTGTCATTATGGGGTATTGTGTGTAGATTGAGGGGGGGAAACGATTTTAGAATAAGGCTGTAACCTAACAAAATGTGGAAAAAGTCAAGGGTTCTGAATACTTTCCGAAAGACACTAAACAAAAGTATAAACGCAATATTCAACAATTTCAAATATTGTTGGCAGTCTCTATGGGGGTACCACAGGGTTCAATTCTCGGGCCGACTCTTTTCTCTGTATATATCAACGATGTCTCTCTTGCTGCAGGTGATTCCCTGATCCACCTCTACGCAGACGACACCATTCTGTATACATCTGGCCCTTCTTTGGACACTTAACTAACCTCCAAACGAGCTTCAATGCCATACAACACTCCTTCCGTGGCCTCCAACTGCTCTTTAACGCTAGTACAACCAAATGCATGCTTTTCAACCATTCGCTGCCCGCACCCGCCCGCCCGACTAGCATCACTACTCTGGACGGTTCTGACCTAGAATACGTGGACAACTACAAATACCTAGGTGTCTGGCTAGACTGTAAACTCTCCTTCCAGACTCATATCAAACATCTCCAAACCAAAATCAAATCTAGAATCGGCTTTCTATTTCGCAACAAAGCCTCTTTCACTCACGCCACCAAACTTACCCTAGTAAAACTGACTAACCTACCGATCCTCGACTTCGGCGACGTCATCTACAAAACAGCTTCCAATACTCTACTCAGCAAATTGGATGTAGTCTATCACAGTGCCATCCGTTTTGTTACCAAAGCGCCTTATACCACCCATCACTGCGACCTGTATGCTCTAGTCACCTGGCCCTCGCTACATATTCGTCGCCAGACCCACTGGCTCCAGGTCATCTATAAGTCTATGCTAGGTAAAGCTGCCTTAGCTCACTGGTCACGATAACAACACCCACCCGTAGCACGCGCTCCAGCAGGTATACCTTACTGGTCAACCCCAAAGCCAACACCTCCTTTGGCCGCCTTTCCTTCCAGTTCTCTGCTGCCAGTGACTGGAACGAATTGCAAAAATCGCTGAAGCTGGAGACTTACATTTCCCTCACTAACTTTAAACATCAGCTAACCGATCGCTGCAGCTGTGCATAGTCCATCTGTAAATAGCCCACCCAATCTACCTACCTCATCCCCCATATTGTTTTGTTGCTCTTTTGCACACCAGTATCACTACTTACACACCATCTGCTCATCTATCACTCCAGTGTTAATCTGCTAAATTGTAATTACTTTGCTACTATGGCCTATTTATTGCCTTACCTCCTCATGCCATTTGCACACACTGTATATAGACGTTCTTTTTTTTCTATTGTGTTATTGACTGTACGCATGTTTATTCCATGTGTAACTCTGTTGTTTCTGTCGCACTGCTTTGCTTTATCTTGGCCAGGTCGCAGTTGTAAATGAAAACTTGTTCTCAACTAGCTTACCTGATAAAGGTTTAATATACAGTATATTTTTTTTTTTAAATCAGTCAGTCTAAATAAATTCATTAGGACCTAATCTATGGATTTCACATGACTGGGAAAACAGATATGCATCTGTTGGTCACAGATATATATTTTTTTAAAGGTAGGGGCGTGGATCAGAAAACCAGTCAGTATCTGGTGTGACCACCATTGGACTTATGCAGCACGACATCTCCTTCGCGTAGAGATGATCAGGCTGTTGACTGTGGCCTGTGGAATGTTGTCCCACTCTTCAATGCCTGTGGTACAGTTTGAAACTGGGATTCATCCGTGAAGCACACCCTTCTCCAGCGTGCCAGTGGCCATCAAAGGTGAGCATTTTCCCCCTGAAGTCCGTTACGACGCCGAACTGCAGTCAGGTCAAGACCTTGGTGAGGACAATGAACACGCAGATAAACTGACTGTTTGTGCAGAAATTCTAAAGTTGTGCAAACCCACAGTTTCATCAGCTGTCCGGTTTGCTGGATTCAGAAGATCCCGCAGGTGAAGAAGCCGGATGTGGAGGTCCTGGGCTGGCGTGGTTACACGTGGTCTACGGTTGTGAGGCCGGTTGGACATACTGCCAAGTTCTCTAAATTGTTGGAGGTGGCTTATGGTAGAGAAATATACATTAAATTATCTGGCAACAGCTCTGGTGGACATTCTTGCAGTCAGCATGCCAATTGCACGCTCTCTCAAAAATGTTGAGGGAGCTTGTGGTCTTTTATTGTCCCGAGCACAAGGTGCACCTGTTTAAATTATGCTGTTTAATCAGCTTCTTGATATGCCACACCTGTCACGTGCATGGATTATCTTGGCAAACTAACAGGGATGTAATATTTTTGTGCATGTGAAAAGTTTCTGGGATAATTTCAGCTGGTACCAACACTTTTGATGTTGCATGTATATTTCAAATGACATCAAATGATTGATTTCATTTCAAAGACTTCAGGAAAATCCTGCCTTCCTTATTTGGCACGACAATGCCCATAGGAGTTGGCAAGACCGCACAGCGATGATGACTGAGCACCTTTACCTTGAGCTGCTGGTTGGTTCTCTTCAGGAACTGAATCTCCTCTGTGTGTTTCTTCTCCTCCACCTGCCGTCTCTCAGTCTCCCTCTTCTCAATGGCCTCACACTTGGCCTTCTGCTCGTTAACCTGTCTCTCCAGGTCCCGCTTCTCGTTCTCCAAATCGGAGATCTACACAAGTAGATGCAAATCAAATTCTCTTTGGGGTAATAAAGGTTTTTAATCATTCAATGGTGCAGCAGTCCATTCACTTGGATTGTTTCTCCTCATTCACTATCTTTAGCTTTATCTGTAAGATGAAGTGGTAAAAGCTGAGCGTTCTCTGACGTCATGGGCTGGGTTTAGACAGGCAGCCTAATTCTAATATTTCTTTTCACTAATTTGATCTTTTAACCAATCAGATCAACTCTGAAAAAGATCTGTGAAAGGATTATATGTGATTGATCAAAAGACGCAATTAGTGGAAAAAAGATCAGAATTAGTCTACCTGTGTAAATGCAGCCATGAGGGCTAGGAAGATGGCTCCCTCTGCTGGTCTACACTAGCTTGGTTGCTTGAAAAGTTTTCCAGTGACACTGCAGACAGGTCAAGCATTCTAAATGTAGAGGTCAATCTACAATGATGCAAAGGTTGGAAAATGCAAATTTATTTTTAGAAAAGTGTAAAATGTTTGTGTGTGAACCATTTCCTTACCCTCTTCTCCATGTCAGACTTGCCCTGCTCAGCCTGCAGGGCTTTTCTCATGCCAAAGGCCACACTGCTCTCGTACAGTGTCTGGTAAGCAGCAATGGTCATACGGATTTCGTCTCTCACACGCAACAACAGCAGTCCTCTCTCAGCACAGTTGATGGTTACCTGTCTGATCAACTCATCTACAGGCAATCAATGGCTTAAAGTTGAACACAAACTCACAATGCAACATTCTTTAGGACTAGTTTCCCGGACACAGATTAAACCCAGTGAAATTGCTTTTTAGTTCAGAACCAGCTTGAGGCTAGCCTAATCTAGGTCCTCTTGGAAACTGGCCCGGCTTTTAGGATTTGTATCCAACACACTTTTCTACTATTACTACCGTCCATGCATCTCATCTCGTCTTGCCTTCCCCTCTCTCCTTACCGAAGCACTGGGAGTAGAGCTCCCTGCGGACTGGGCAGATGCCCGTCTCCCTGGCCTGTCTCTGCTGCAGCTTCAGATCAAGCTGCTCCTGTAGGTGCACCACATCCATGCGGGTACACGGCGTGCTGGACACCTGCTGCACCCACAGCTGGTTGGTCTCCATCCATTCCCTGTAACAGTGGTAGAGCTGAGATTAACACAGGGTTGCCAAATTTCAGGTTTTGCGAAACCGGGAATATTGGTTAATTTCCCTAAGAGGAAAAAATAGGGAGAAGGGTGTTATCAGTAAAGATGTGTCCGTGTCATGTCATACCTGGGTGGTAGGATGGCATTGAGGATCTCCTCGGTTTGCTGTTTGTTTGTATCAGCTGAGGGGGTCTTGGATTTGGGTGGAGGTGGCACAGGGCCAGTCATGGCAGGCTGTTGTGGAGCCACTTTCAGGGGCCGTGCCTGAATTTGCAGTACACATCATTTAGATTAGAAGAACATCAATCTTCAGCCAATTTGTTGAAAAAAAAATAATACAATTGATTGACATCTCTCACAGCTCACTAGGCACATTGCCATGACATTGATTTCAAAATAATGACAGTGGACATAATTAATGTATGTTAGATACCACTATATGGATACATTTAGCTACTGTAACTAACGTTAGCAGCCAGCATTAAAAACGTGTTTTGTTAACGTTATCCTACCTTTGGAGACTTCTTTTCTGTGTTTCTGCTCACCAAGACTGGGTTGTCATATTTCAGCAGAGAATCAGCCGGAGGAATCATTGTGATACTTTGATTACACTACACATAAAAAGTGTTTTGTTGTAGCAGGTAATGTCTCAAGGAATGTGTGTTGTTGAAATGTGAATTGAAGACGTTTAATTGTTTATTTTTACCATGGCAACTTAATTCCATGCGCTACTCACTAACCTATCCGAGCTGCTCGAAGGCATGATTCAGAGTTGTTTCAAACATTTGACGCTATGAAATGGGGAAGGAAAATTAAGTACATACATTTAAGTATAACATTGTGTAGGTGTATGACCTTATTGAAAAGATGATAGAATAGGTCTGCAATATTACAACGGAACTAAAGTGAACTAGTCCATAGTCACGGTGAAAAATATTTAAAGCGTTCTGCCGGAAGCGGAAACTCGTTTCCTTGCGCACAATAGAGAACTTTCTCAGCGTTTACAGTGGGGTTTGTTGTTCACTTTTTAAACATATGTATTCGCTATGAACTTTATTTAGTCGATTTACAACTATTGGTTAAGTTTCATAATGGATAAAGAGAGACGGCATAAAAGAGTGGAATCCCCGGTGCGGGACTCAAAACCGAAAATCAAACAAGAGAAACTCAGCCCTGCTAGGCCCCAGAGATCACGGCGCTCGAGTTCGGGGTCCAACGGCAGCCCAAGCCCACCGCCGCAGAGGAGACGAACGAGCAGGTACCCTGATTTCATGGGTGTATGGTATTGTAGTTAGCGAACACAAATTACACCGTAGGGTTGCAAGGCCATGATGTTACACATCAATAATAGCAACTAACTAGCCACTAAGCTAACGATTTAGCTAGCTAACTAGTAGCCGTTATTGTTATGCTTTAGTCGTGTAACGTTAACCCTCAATTAGCCCTTGATCACGACTCTTGTTCCATTACATTAAACAAGTCATTGAACAACGTTGTCTTCTGTACGGGGAGTTTTGTTATGAGCACCGACGCTCAATCTGAACATTAACACGCGTCGCTGGCGGTACTTATTTTTAATATAAATAATAATTTTCAAAAAACAAAAGCCTAAATTGATACACGCCTTGATTGGATTAAGGTTAGTGTTCCCACACTGAAATATCTCCACGTTAAAGCGCTTGTTTCTGAAGACGAGGCGACCGACCACCTGTGCTAATTAGCTATCTAGCTAGCATGCTCCATCCCAACACCTGTGTAAGCATAATTCGTTAAGTGTAGCTGAGTGTGGTTTCATCTGGTGGAGGTAACCATAGCTGAATGGATCTGCAAAACTGTTTGAGTGTATTTTTTTTTCTTCTCGCTGATAAGTTCCACATGTCTTGAAAGACTTATGGAAGTGATGATTTGACGTTTCTAAACGTCAATAACACGGTGTCAGGATTGTACCTAGTTCTTATGAGGTGGTAGTGGGCAAAGTAAATGACTGAATACAGCCTAGTTTTCCCTCATTTAAGCTAGCTAGAATTCAAATAAAATTGTCACAAGCACTGGAGACTTTACCGTGAAATGCTTACTTACGAGCCCTTCCCAATTATGCAGAGTTTTGTTAATTACATTTTTTTTTTATATATATATATTTAGTTTATTTAGGAAATATTTTCTTAACTCTGTTTTCTTAACTGCATTGTTGGTTATGGGCTTGTAATTAAGCATTTCACGGTAAGGTCTATATACCTGTTGTATTTAGCACGTGTGACAACATTTTATTTGATTTTGATTTGACAGTATATACAGCAAGTACCATGTCAATGTGCATCGGTACGAGCTATTTGAGGTAGATATGCACATGAAGACGGTGACTTCGCTAGGCATCAGGATAGATAATGAGTAAAATAAAGAGGAGCAGCAGCAAATGATGAATGTAAATGTTTATGCATGTGTAGTTTGTATTGTCTGTGTGGGAGTGTCAGTATAGTGTATGTAGTCTAGTGAGTGTACTTAGGGTCAATGCAGATAGTTCTGGTACCATTAACTGGCTATTGAGCAGTCTTATGGCTTGGAGCCTGTATCGGAGCCTGTTGGTCTGAGAGCCGATGTTCCGGCCGGCAGCAGAATGAATAGTCTGGCTTGAGTCTTTCGCAATTTTTCGAGCCTTCCTCTGACTGATGTACTGGGCTGTCCGCACCACCCTCTGAAGTGCTTTGCGGTCAAGGGCGGTGCATTTGCCATACCAAGCGGTGATGAAGCCTGTCATGCTCTCGATGGTACAGTTGTAGAACTTTGAGGGTCAGAGGGCGCAGTCGCGTGTGGTCATGCAGCTGCGTGGGTGAACAGGGAGTACAGGAGGGGACTAAGCAAACACCCTTGAGTGGCACCTGTGTTGATGGTCAGCGTGGCAATTGTTGTTGCCTACCCAGGATCCAGTTGCAGAGTTAAGGGTTCAGTCACTGGGGTCCCCTAGCTTGGTGATGAGCTGTAGTCTGAAAAGCATTCTTGCATAGTTATTTCTGCTCTTGTCCAGGTGGGAGAGGGCATTGTGAAGTGCAATTGATTGCATCATCTGTGGATCTGTTGGGGCGGTATGTGAATTGGATATCAGTCATCCGGAAAAATGGGCTTTCAAGCAAGGCACAGTGTTCTATTCCTTGAAGCGAGCATGAAAGGCATTTAGCTTGTTTAGGAGTTCTGCATCGCTGGGCAACTCTGGGTTTCCCTTTAATCCCTTATCATCTGCAAGCCCTGCCACATATCACGAGTGTCTGTACTAGCAAAACAGTCTTGTAGCCTCGCGTCTGCTTCCGACCACCTCCATATTGAGCACATCACTGGTACTTCCTGTTTTGAGCTTTGGTTTGTTAACAGGAAGCAGGAGAAGGGAGTCATGGTCGGATTTGCCCAACGAAGGACGAGGGAGGGCCTTGTATGTGTTTAGTCTTATTAATCAGGCAGTAATACACAGTTAATTGGTACGCAGCCCGAAACTCATGCCTCCAGAATGTTGAATAAAATTACATTTAAACATTACTGGTTGTCTGAGTGGTTTGTCCTTCATCTTCTCCAAATTTGAGAAAATATCCACAGCAAAGTATTCTTTACCCAACTTTTTAGAGAGCCGGTAGGTATATGGTTCGATTTAAGGAACATTTTTAAGGAACATTTACATGATTTTGCGGTCATTAGTTTCAGGCTGTATATACCAATTCTGTATTACAGCCTGATTAATCAGACGAGCTATAAATGGTAAATTTGCCAGTGGCACACCGGCCCAGTGCCAACTGAAAGCTACTGGACCAAATGGAAGAAATTATACACCGTCCCGGGCCAAGATCTCACAGGAAAAAGGATAATGCGCGCATAATTTAAATATCAGTTGATTATATACATATTTTGCAGGCTGAGCAAGTAGCCTATAATAACCTACCCTCCATACACTAATAATTTCATTTTAACTTGACAATATAATATTTACATTGATTGTTTATAAAACCTTAACGTAATCTCAAAGGGTGTTATTTGTGATTTTTAACAGTCAGCAGGGCCCTATAAAATCATATCTTTTGCTAAATTCAATTTTCCCAGTTTCTGGGTTTTCCTATTTTTGTCTGGGTTTCACCCTCAAAATCACACTTTTTATATATAGAAAATTATAAAAATGTGATGTTCTAAATCCCAAACAATGCTTAAACCACATCAGGAGACCGCTTTTGAGGTCAGGAAAAAAATGTATGTTGGAGGAGGGTGTAGTTGCCTTTCAATTAAATTGCGCACCTAGCAAGAGACAGTTCGGCTAATGGTGTTTCTGTACTGTACCATTTGGCCTAAATGTGATGCCAGAGTTTGCAAAACAAATTGGGAAGGTTTTTTAGGAAAGCATTTAGAAATGTTCATTCAGAGCCTGATGACTGAATTGCGCATCACAAAGATTTAACCATGACATCGGACCAAACTTTTTAAATACCCGGTTTGCATACCCATTGTTGCCTTAGCTTTTACTGGTAGTTGGCATAAGTTGAAACGTCTTCTGTGACAACCAGTTGAAAGCTGCATCCTCTTGCTGCCCGACAGATTATTTTCTTCTCAACGGCTATGTGTGCGGTGCGTGTTATAAATAATGTGCATAAAGAAGTAACAGCTTTGTGAATTTCAGTTTTTCATCAAATCTATGTCCCAGATTGAAAATAGCATTATTACAATATTTTTTTTCACTGGCCCAAGCAGACCACTGACACGGATGATTGACTCCCTAGGCCAGCGGCCATCCTGTATGTCGAACCCCGTATTACGAATTATTTGTCAGATGTTGATGAGAGAAGAATCCAATAGGAGCTGTCCGTTGTAGCTAGTTAGCCGTGGTGTTAAATTAGCTATTGGTTTTAAAGCCTTTCCTTGTTGATTTGATTGACTAGATCGCCACCCAGGGCAAAAGGTCATTCGCCAGGTAGAAGGGCATTGGGAAGACGAGACAGATCGCCCAAAAACACCGGCAGGAGCCGAAGCCCTCCCCGCGGTGCCGATGTCAAAATAAAGCGGGTGATTCTGTCACTACTTATGAGTAAATGTAACAATTGGGGGAAATGCATTCATGTAAAACTTTCAATGCAGCAAATATGTTCTTTAAAAAATAACACTTTTCCAACTAATTTTGACCCGGTGCTTGACTTGGGAGTTATGCTAATATTCCTGTCCCACTGTCTCCCCAACAGGAGCAGGGTGACCACCGCGGTGCTGACCGAGGTGCCGATGACCATAGAAGGCGCGACCGCAACGACAAGCCAGAGCCCTCGGAGCCACCAGTGCGGCGAAGTAGGTGGGAGCAGGCTGACGGACCCGGAGATTCTGACAGACCCAGGGAGAGAAAACGAGGAGAGAGAGAGCGGGGTGGAGGTGGGGACAGGCCCAGAGAGCGAGAGTCCCGCTCCTTCCAGGAGCAGCAGGCAGAGAGACAGCAGCACGACAATCAACGACGGGACAACCGGCACCGGTTTGAGGAGAACAATGACGAGGGACAAGCTTTCGGACACGGTACCCAAGAGGGGGGCGAGGGCAATGAAAGCCCCCCAGTCGATAAAGAGAAGCCCAACTTTGAACTGTCTGGTGCGCTCACGGAAGATACCAACACGTTCAGGGGGGAAGTGATCAAGTACAACGAGCCCCCCGAGGCTCGCATCCCCAAGCGCAGGTGGCGACTGTACCCCTTCAAGAACGATGAGCAGCTTCCGGTCATGTACGTCCACAGGCAGAGTGCCTACCTGATGGGGCGGCAGAGGAAGATTGCTGATATTCCCATCGACCACCCCTCCTGCTCCAAACAGCACGCTGTGTTCCAGTACAGGTGAGATCTGACAATCACTTGGTTGCTCAAATCAGGCCCTCGGGATGACATTAGTTTAGCTGCTAATCCTTTGAAAATGGTCTCTGTTTTGAAATTATGCCATTTTCCCACTTACATAATTTCCCAACATTTTGTTGAGGTCTGACACTTAGGACATCTGGTTAATGTAGTTCTGTTGGGTTTATGTGATTTCAATCTCTAGGTCAGGACACTTTCAACATCTGGGTAATGTAGTTCTTTCTGTGTCTGCTGATTTCCAGGTTGGTGGAGTTCACGCGTTCGGATGGAACTGGCGGGCGGCGGGTGAAGCCCTACATCATTGACCTAGGTTCGGGCAATGGCACCTACCTGAACAACCAGCGCATCGAGGCGCAGCGCTACTACGAGCTCAAGGAGAAGGACGTGCTCAAGTTTGGCTTCAGTAGCCGCGAGTACGTCCTGCTGCATGAGTTCTCCGACACAGCCGAGGTGGACGCCAGGGCGGAGGAAGATGACGAGGGCCTGGACAAGTGAATGCAAGACCTCTGAGCCTTTTTGAATAGTTGCGACATGCGTCCTTCCGTCCTACTTTCCTTCTTGAAGTAATTACAGAGCTTAATTGGTTAGATTGTTGAAAATAGTAGGATTTTGCTTAGTAAATATGTGCTTACCTCAGGGAAACACGGAAGGAAATGTGCGTGCTTTCAAGTATTCTGACAGGGCCACGGATTATCCAGTCAAGTGTATTTTTGGAAAATAATATTCTCACTGATGCCTACCACCTGTTGGCCATCTCCTTAACACGGATGGAACAATGAACTGCACAGATGGCGTGTTGGGTTAAGCAGCTTTCAGTGTTAACGGAACAAATAAAAAAAGTGGTAGGAGAAGTCTTTGTGGTCTCTTTGGCGGTCATAAAAACCTGCTTTAACCTGCAGTAACAGGTCTCAGTACTCTCTATTCTCAGGACATTAACTTAAGATCAGTAGTGTGGTTGATTTCTTCCCCCTCCCATATCTGACTGCTTACGTTCAACACAAGTGCTCAATGCCAGAAAGAAGTTACTTTACAAAAAATTATTTTGTTATTATATTTTTGGAATAGAACATTGAATATAAATTAGTATATTGCTGAAGGCTAGCCTATGTCCAGACCTTAATTGTAAATACACTGGATGTATTGAATGTGAACGCTGGATTCATTATGTAGTGTACTGTATTTGGGTTTGAGCGTTGCAACCAGGAGTAAAGAAAGCATATGTGTGTATGTATCTGCTTTAAATGTGTGCTGCTTGTGACGTAGAGAAAAACGTGTGTGTCGCAGTGTATTCTCGTCTACCCAGTCTTTACCACCGAATTGACTAGGCTATGGAGGTTTCTGGACAAAGATCATACCACACTGTACAGCGTGACTATTCCCACTACAAAGACAATTTTGTTTTTTACATTTTTGAACACCATCTACATTGTAGTTCCATTTTAGGTGTTATGTATTGTACATAAAGGTTGTGAAAGACTTAGTTTTGTTGATATTTGTTTGCCATAACTTTGATGGTTGATGTATGTTCAAGTAAACCATCGTAACCACACAGTAAGCCACGTCAAGTTATAAACCACATGTAAATTTCGCAAGCTCTACAGACTAATGTACCCAAAATTCTGATAACCACGGTTTTCAGTTTTATTAGCCTCGCCTGCAGTCCTATGCCGCGCTGCTTTGTGTGAGTAACATTTTCTCATTTGTCATATCATCAGTAATATTATCACGTAGACCCCTCAAACTTAACTCTGGACCTCAAAGCCAGTTACACTGCATTTTCTTTTCAGGGACTGATTTAGACCTGGGACACCAGGTGTGTGCAATTAATTATAGGTAGAACAGAAAACCATCAGGCTCCGGACCTCGTAGGTTAAGAGTTGAGTACCCCTGGCGGTTCTCAAAGTGTGGGCCACAGAGGTACTGCCAGATAAATATTGCATGAATATTGCTAACCACAACAAATTGAACATATTTTCACCAAAGACTGGTATCTATCAAATAAGTTTAGAGGGTGTAATGCAATACAATGTAATATTTTTTTTAACTAATGTAACGTTTTTGCATTGTAATTTCAAGAAAGTCCTTAAATGTCCTTTAATATATAGTGATATATTTTCAAAAAAATTTTTTTTATTGGGGGCTCACACAACTGCATTCTAATGGTGCAGCCTTATTGGTCAACAAAGGACGAACTGTCTCTTGTCAAATTGACTGGGGCCAACAAACGTCAAACGTGTAGAAATCGCACAGCCCCAGTCAATTTGACTATGAGATTTGCTGGCCCCAGTCAATTTCACAAAACGAGATTTGCTGGCCCTGGTCAATTGGTCGTCACTCGTTTCTATAACCACAGAGTCATAAACCCCGCCCAGTTCTACAATTTCTCTTAACATTTTAATTTAACCGTAACAACCGCAATGCTAACCTTAAATTAAACCCTAGCCTATTTTTTTTGGAGCCAATTTTGACTTTGTGGCTGTGGAATCTTATTTTGGGGATATAGAAGGGATTGATTGTTTAGCAACAAACCAACAAGTGCGCAACTATGGGGCAAAACACGGGGTTGGCATAGATTTTTGACAGCATTTTTCAACATAGTCTATCTCCAATGTTTATTGAAAACACAAAGTTGCACAATGAGCACTTGTTTCTTTCTCAATACATCCATAGGTTGTTGGCTAGATACCAATTTTTTTGCCATATTATCATAGATGTGACATCAGTCAAAACACCTACAAATAAGACGTGGTATTAAGATCAACTGAGCTGAAACGAGCCACTAAGGATTCACCACATGTCAGTTTCTTGTCATTGTTGCTAGCTATCTGGCCATCCAGAACCATAATACACGGGCTGCTGACCTTTAAGCGTGCGCATTGTTTTTGTGACGTCAGCTAACCTGTACTGAAGCGAAAGGAAACTCAGTCAATGTGACCACGAACTGGTTGTCTTTTGTTGACCAATAAGAAAGCTCTACCCTTAAATGCAATTTTGTGTGAACCTAATACATTTTTGGGGAAAGAATATTGTGAAACACTATCATTCTACTATTAATGTCGATATTAAGAACAAAAATAACTTATAGCCTAGCTCCTTTTCTACAGTGTATGTTCTTAACGCTGGGCAACATGGGTCTTGGAGGCTCCATAGTACTCCATCAATACTTCTTGTATTCCCCTTGAAATGTTTTTGGAACATAACACAGTTCTGGTTTTCTGCCTCATGGCAAAATGTGTAGAATTGCAGGATATTAGCTTTAACACTGCAACAACAAAAAGTCTCTGCCCCATTACAAAATGTGTAGAATTGCAGGATATTAGCTTTAACGCTGCAACAACAAAAAGTCTCTGCCCCATTACAAAATGTGTAGAATTGCAGGATATTAGCTTTAACGCTGCAACAACAAAAAGTCTCTGCCCCATTACAAAATGTGTAGAATTGCAGGATATTAGCTTTAACGCTGCAACAACAAAAAGTCTCTGCCCCATTACAAAATGTGTAGAATTGCAGGAAATTAGCTTGAAAAATGCCAAATTTTGTCTGATGCTGTCGTAGAGACTCAATGTTGAAGCAGCCTTATAGGCAGTAAGCAGCAGGAGCAGGTGCAAAATAGTGTCCACTTTTTTTAGCAGTGAAAGGTGGTTCCTGGTGAATGACGAAATCCAATGAATGAATATTTACATAATCTACATATTTACAAAATGAACAGACTCTCAAAAATACAGAGTTTAATCTAAATAGGAAACTTAAGCCGTAACCAGGCCTACACTACTAAACCAGGTTGGGGTATACCATGCTATGGACAGCCTCCCACACATCTCACATGCTAGAACATAACTCCAGCTCATAGGTGAAACAGGTACCTGTATACCTATGGCACCTCCCTATGGACCATACCATTATTAAACATGGAGCTCTTTGCCCAAATATCAAATATGGCATATTAACCCTATACAATTTCCACTGCCCTGCGGAAATCAATTTAACATAATTAAAAAATCCTTCTGTTTAAAACAGATCTATTTCTGCATGGGATGTGTCTCAATCTACCCCCTCCCCCAGAAGTTTCAACGGGACTTCTGTCTGTAGCAGCCGAACAGTTGGGGCTACATACATGTCGGTTGTTTTGCTCAAGAGGCAAACACGCCTCACAAGACTTATCTGAAGGTCCCCCGGTACCAGTTTAATGAATACATGTTTAATAACAATAGTTCTACAGACCAATAGGTGGCAAAAGTATTACTTATGGAGTCGCCCGTGCTCCCATTACGCACGGACGTGACAGATAAGACACGGAGCTCTGAGACACACAAACTAAAAAACACAGGACACATTACAATATGGAAATAAACACACTTCTTTCTCCCTTGGAAAAATGTGTAGAATTACAGGAAATTAGCTTTAAAATAGCAATATTTTCTATCAGCATCATAGCAAAATGTGTAGAATAGCATGAGATTAGCTATAAAACGACAAAATGTATCTAAATAGCAACATTTCTGCAGGCCCACCCAACGAATTTCTGGGTACGCCAGCAGAGGTCGTAGAGGAGCCGCTGTAAATCCAACAGTTAATTTGACCTAGATAGTTTGTGTGTATGCATTGATATGTAGGCTACATATGCCGTTTAAAAATGTTTTATGTGGTTCTGTCCTTGAGCTGTTCTTGTCTATTGATGTTCTGTATTATGTTTTGTGTGGACCCCAATAAGAGTAGCAGCAGCTAATGGGGATCCTAATAAAATACCAAAGGGGATGCGATGTTCAGGTGCACATGAACACTTGCTACACCAATGACAAATAAGTTTGTTTATATCCATATTGTAACGTGTCCTGTGTTTGAAGTTTGCGTGTAGACATTGGGCGAGTTCGTAGCCGGGGATATGGGAGGGGTTGAAGGCGTGTAAGGGAACAGTTCGCGGAATGTCACTGGAGACGGGTCGAGACGAGATGCACCTGGGGAATTTACAGGAACAGAGCTCCACTGTCTATGACACACTGGAATATGCGTTCTTGAATATTTGGGAAAATGTATACCACCGAACGCAGGCGTATGAGCCTGCACGAGGTCAAGAGAAAGGATCCTGTTTGGGTATCAGCTGGAAGTTTATGGCAGGACCCCTTGGCTATTGATCTCACCACCTCGAATAAGCACATTATTTCACCCCGGAGTCGGACTAGGGCTGTTGCTGTTGCATACATTATCGTTGAGGATGCATCCCTGCCACAGACAGAAGATAATCTGTCACTGAAGTGTGTGAAAGAAGCCTGCGCGGATACGCACGCGGTGTTCAAAACCATTCCTTTCGAGAGGATATCGCTTGGGACGACTGACGTTCTTGATATCTTCTACAATGCAGGCAAGTATAGTCATGTCGACTGTCAGCAAGGCATTTGCGACACCACACTACTAAATTATTCTAAACTGTTGTTGGCCAAAAAGTTACTGTGTGTTCTGCACACACAGGTATTTTAAGTGTGTATCTGCGCTGCACGGGTGTTTTCGAATTTTGACCCTTCTCTTTTGACAGATGTGGCAGTGGTGGAAATTAGTGACACTTGCTGCCAGCAGTCACTCTTCTATCACCTGGGCGTAAGAGAGAGCTTCAGCATGACCAATAACATCATCCTGTATTGTTACAAGCAGGACAGTGACCTGCAAGCACTCAAGGTACACGCAGGGCATCGTGAGAGTTTACAATAATTAAATGATTGAAGAAGGGACCAAGTGGGCCTTTTTCCAGCTCACTTTGGGGGCAAATTGGGTTGTAAACAGATTTTAGGGTGTGACATTTTGGAAGAAGTAGGCCACAGTGCCATAAAAATGTCCCTTCCATTGCCACAACAATCCCACCACCAGTTGCATAATATTGCCAATAACTACTGCTGTACTTTTTTTTTTTTTTTTTAAGGATTTGTGACTTTTTTAGCCCAGATGTCTCTGATATAGGTTGATCCTAAGGTTGTTTTCTCTGCATTGTTGAACAAAGGTCGAATTGCAGTCTTTTATCGGTTTATAGGGAAATGGATTTCCTTAGGCCTATCAAGCGGATGTGTGTGTTTAGTAGATATGTGTGTTTAAAGCAGCGCCACTATTAGCGCATGATACCACTCTGGAATGGATAAGGTAGCAAGATGAGTACTCCATTGTCATAAATCCTCAAGCAGGCATATGACAATGGAACAATGTTCATCACCTCATTTATATTTATAAAGCTTTTGCAGAGATGGGATTAAGCAAAAACATTTCCTAATATTTTAACACACGTTAATACAGTGGTTCCAAGGTGAATATTGTATATGTTTCTGTTTGCTAGTAGTGTGCCGGGGTTTGGTCATCATATGTTTATGTGTGCTGCATACAGATAACGCTTGTGTGTGTGAGAGCTTGTATGTTAATGCCCGTATGTGTGTCTTCCCTCAGGAGCAGTGTGGGAGCTACACGTTCATCCCGTATGTAGTGTTGCCACAGGGCAAGGTGTTTGCCTGCGACGCGACCCTCTTAAGCGGCATCAAAGAACTGATGCAGCCAAGCTTCCAACTGGAACCCCTCCTCACCCCACTGGTAGAGAGGCTCATTCAACTGCTGGATAATGTGCACGTTCATGCCAGGTCAGCATGTCATGCTACCCACGCTGCATGTCTAGTTATTCCCTTATGACTCCCTCATTGTGTCTTTCACTTATTTTTTTTGCCCAACCAATCTGCTTGGTTGGGTGGGAGAATAGCAGCAAATAAAGTACATGGTTAAGCTTGGAAATGTCTAGACTGCCCAACTGCAAATGTCTTTCAGTTAGACATGAGCTATTATCAGTCATTTGTGTTATATACAATATATGCCCCTGGATCACAAGCATTTTCAGGGGTTAAGTGTAAGTGTAAAACTGACTCTCTTATTAGTGAGTACTTCCGGGAGTCCATCCGGCATGAGATCCGCACGGCCCGGGAGCGCTTCAGTGGCCAGGACTTGAGTCAGGAGCTGGGCCGCATCCAGAAGCGCCTTGACACGGTGGAGCTGCTCAGCCCAGACATCATCATGAACCTACTGCTGTCGTACCGGGATGTCCAGGTGGGCTTAGCTATGGGAGCAAGGGACCTGGATCATGTTTATTAGGTTACACTGTAGCAAAGCTTTGTGTAATGGAATATGAAAACGAGCGCTTCTTATCGGACAAGTCCAGGTAGTCCCTACCATTTGGTGCCTAATGAACACGACCCAGGGCTCAGTGGTTCTGTGCTTGCCAGTGTCAAGACTGGCCTTGTTTATGTTATGGTGGCTGTTGTGTTTGGGCAGTAGATTTTTTGGCATGGGCTCACTTTTATGACTGTGGAATGCTTTTGTGAGAATCGCCGATATGACCACGAGCAGAAGACTGAACCACACATATTGCAGACAAGCGTGACGCAAGACAGTTCACTCGCAGAGTAACTGCTGCAATGTGATAGCTGCGGGACCAAAATAGCTGAGCATTTTAGCCCCGTGCCTCGTACTTTTAGTTGGTGTGGAAATTGGCCCAACTCTGCAGTTTACTTCATGCATCGCCGAATCTACCTTTAAAACCTGTGTGTTAGTGTTGCGGATCTACAGTCTGCATGATGTTTGCCTGTGTTTGGTTGACTACCTTCATTGAAACATTAATGCTCTTTCTCTGTGTACACAAAGACCAATATAAAGGGGATTGAATGCTAACAATGATTAGATAGCAGCCCTCCAAGGTCATTCTAAGTAAAAATAAACTCATCTTATCAGGGGTCTCAGTTATAGGCAAGAACTTTTAGGGTTGGGTGATATTATGATAGTATCGGATATCGAAGACGATTGAAAGTTCTCGCTGATGGTGATGACATCGTGATGTGACTGACAATGTATAGCCTGTTTCAACTTGATTGGCTCCACGCAGCAAAGAGCTGACAGGGCAGCCCACAGCAGGGCCGTGCCAAGTGGGCTTTTTCTTTGCTATAGCCTGCATAACCTATTTCAATAAATATGTTACAAAGAATTTACAGAATGCAAAAGAACGATGTAGACAGTTAAGATTTTCACCAAAGCAGCGCAAAATGTCCTTTCAGAAACATATTTTTTCTTTCTCAATGGGCATATAGCCGAAGCCTATACATTTTTTTTATAGCGGACAATCTGGTGTCTAATTATTTTTAAATCCAAATTTTGTATTTTCTCTCCATTTGACTTGAATATGACATCCGTTTTTATGCATGCTGGCTTTCTCCTGTCTCCTCCCGTCGTACTACTTCATGATCAAATACAGAGTTCTCAGACAGTTTCAAGTTGTTTTTGAATAACTTAACATGATAGTCCTAAGGTAATAATGAGAGGTAGAACATACGAGAGCAAGATAGAAAAATAGAATGAGTAGTTTCAACAAACCTTAGTCTAAAATAAGTTATTCATCCCTCCTACATGCCGTTGCGAACCAAACGGCCAAAAGCCAAATCCTACTAATTAAAATAGCCTATCAAAAGCATTAAGACAAGTTAAAGTTATAAAAGATATTTCCCAAGTAGGCCGCTGAGCAAAGCTTATGAAAGAAATGATGTGTAGAGTAGGCCTACTTCAATAGCCTATTATTAACAATGTACAGAACCTACCTACAACGTATAGAAACCTAGGCCTAATAAGAGAGGAAGATTAGGCAAAAATGCAAATCATTGAATAATTATCCAGTTCTGGGGACATCAGAGTTGCGTGCTCTGCAGCCGGGCCCTTTATGATTTACAACCCATAATATATGTCGGCACACACAGACACACACTTATTTTATGCCACAGCTCCAACAGAGAGGAATAGGCTACTAAAATATGTTTTAGCAGGCTTTTTAGTGTCCATTTTATAACTATGTATTATTGTAAATGTAAACAAATATACAGTACCAGTCAAAACGCATATGGAATCATGTAGTAACCAAAAAAGTGTTAAACAAATCCAAATATATTTTATATTTGAGATTCTTCAAAGTAGCCATCCTTTGCCTTGATGACAGCTTTGTACACTCTTGGCATTCTCTCAAACAGCTTCGTGAGGTAGTCATCTGGAATGCATATCAGTTAACAGGTGTGCCTTTGTTAAAAGTTAATTTGTGGAATTTCTTTCCTTCTTAATGCGTTTGCATCAATCAGTTGTGTTGTGACAAGGTAGGGTTAGTTTACAGAATATAGCCCTATTTGGTGAAAGACCAAGTCCATATTATGGCAAGAACAGCTCAAATAAGCAAAGAGAATTGACAGTCCATTACTTTAAGACATTAAGGTCAGTCAATCCGGAAAATTTCAAGAATTTTGAACGTTTCTTCAAGTGCAGTCTTAAAAACCATCGCAATCCCATCTGCTTTGCGCTTAGTGGGACTATCATTTGTTTTTCAACAGAACAATGACCCAACACAACTCCAGACTGTAAGGGCTATTTGACCAAGAAGGAGAGTGATGGAGTGCTACATCAGATGACCTGGCCTCCACAATCACCTGAGCTCAACCCAATTGAGATGGTTTGGGATGAGTTTGATTGCAGAGTGAAGGAAAAGCAGCCAACAAGTGCTCAGCATATGTGGGAACTCCTTCAAGACTGTTGGAAAAGCATTCCAGGTGAAGCTGGTTGAGAGAATGCCAAGAGTGTGCAAAACTGTCATCAAGGCAAAGGGTGGCTACTTTCAACAATCTCAAATATATTTTGATTTGTTTAATACATTTTTGGTTACTACATGATTCCATTTGTGTTATTTCATAGTTTTGATGTCTTCACTATTATTCTACAATGTAGAAATAAAGAAAAACCCTTGAATGAGTAGTTGTCAACCTTTGATTGGTACTGTATATATTTTTGGCTTGGCAAATAAAGGGGGATATTAATTTTATATTACCATTTGTTACGGCTACTTAATCACGTTTGAACAAAGGTTGACATCGCCCAACCCTACATGCATGTATAACAAGTACTGCAGGGGTTAAAGTAAATCAATTTGAGGGAGGATCTTCACTTTGTATGTCTATTTAAAAATATTAAAGGTGTCTGCAGCTATGCCTAATTTATAATGCTTTGAAATCAGAGATGTTATTATAATGTTGATAAAGGGTTTTCTGTAATCCAGTCCTCTTTCTGACTTCAGGACTACGATGCCATTATCAAACTGGTAGAGAGCCTAAACAACTTGCCCACGTGCTTGGTGGCTGCCCAGCAGAGTATCAATTTTCACTACATATTTGCTTTAAACAGGTACCACTGTTCCTCCACTTGTCTTGCTCACATATTCTGTTTGACGATAGTCTTTCACATGATATCATAAAAGGAAATAATGTGTATACAACACTAAATGGGTGAGAGCCAACCCCCATTTTAACACATAATTAGGGGGCTTGCTGAAAGCACAGTACTGTTTTTCCCCTATCTTTATTATTTTAGACGACTGAATCAAGAACACAGATTTTCTTCAAGAAATTTACCCGACACTTTAACTTTCAGCACGACACAGGCTGTTGATTCTGAGGATTCCATCTGTCATAATGTTTCCTAATCTTTGACCTTCAGGAGGAATCGTCCAGGTGACCGTGCCAAGGCCCTGGAGTTGATTCTGCCCATTGTGGAGTCAGGTGACAGGGTGGCGTCGGACGTGCACTGCCTCTGCGGCCGTATCTACAAAGACATGTTCATGAGCTCTGGCTTTAAAGACCATCGCAGTCGAGACCAGGCCTGCTACTGGTGAGACCTACCATTACGGTGTCCATATTAGTACAGCCTTAGAGTCACAAGGAGTTGGTGTCAAAGCCACTCGGACTTGTCGTTCGTCCTAATATCCACGCCGTACGCACAGCATCCCTTCACTCACTCCAGTCAAGTCCTCCTTACTAGGGCTCTACATCAGTCTATGTTATGTTATTCCTTTGAGTTCCCTCCATCCTTTTCAGTTACACTTGAGTCCTCTGTCATAAAGGCTGCATAACACTGTTAGAATTAAGACATAGCAGATGGCATAAACAGTCATGACACCTGGTGTCAGGCTTATGACAGCTGACACACCTGATACTATATGATACGCTGTTATTAAACAAATCATTGGTTAGGTCAGCTCATTGACTAGGCAGCAATATGTGTTAATTAATTAATCCATTTGAATCTCCCTTCATGGATTCTCCCCCAGGTACGGCAAAGCCTTCGAGACAGAGCAAACCCTTCACTCCGGCATCAACAACGTTGTCCTCTTGATGGCTGCCGGCCACGAATTTGACACCTCCATCGAGCTGCGCAAAATAGGTACATTGTTCTCACCGACACTCCACTGCCCTTAATCAGTACCTTGTTCTCAAGGTACATAACCCAATTTAATTACATTCCTCAGTCTGCAAACCAGAATTTGGCCCAGCTAAAATAGTCAAAAAGGTTTATTCACGGGAACGTTCTGAAGTCAAGAATACAAAACAATTCATTTTATACTGACTTCTCACGCCCACACAACCATACGCACACAATTGTCCTGCTACCCAGCCGACAGAGATTAGTGACCTTGTCCTTGACACGTACTCCCCGTTCTCTCCCAAATCTCTAGTCAGGTCGGCACCAAGCTCAGACAGTCCGTGTTTAAAATACCATAAAGACATATTGTCTTTACCCTAATTCTGACTAGGACTACACATTTATTGATTATGATTTTATACATTCTAATCAATTCCATACAGTTATATGTTTCAGGGTGGAATATTCTAATCATTCAATCAACAGATGATTCTCTCCTATCATATTCTCACTATCTAACCTCTGTGTCTGTCTGCGCCCGTCTTTGTGTTTGTTGTGTGTGTTTCCAGGCGTGTCCCTGAGCAGCCTGCTAGGGAGGAAGGGCAGCTTGGAGAAGATGCAGGACTACTGGGATGTAGGCTTCTACCTGGGAGCCAGCATCCTGGCCAGCGAACAAAGGAAGGTCATCGAGGCTTCAGAGAAACTCTACCGGCTCAATGCACCCATGTGGTGAGAGGAGTCACAGTTCATCTTGTTAGATCCTATGGTCATTGTCACTGCAAACATTCAAGACAGCACAAACAGATCTGGGACCAGGCAGGCATTCTTGATGTGAAATATATGAGCATATCATTCTAACAGATTCCTCAATAACACTGATGTTTATATGAACCTGGTTTTTGAGAATGAGATGATTAGAAACCAGGATGAGAGGGCACATTTCAACATATCCTGTTAAAGGGCAAGTACAGTCATCCGGATTAAATGTAAAATAGCCTTTATATTTTTTCACGATTTAAAAAATGATCAAAATTTGAGGAAATTCACTTTTTCTCTCATGTCTAACTATCAGTAAGGCTGAAAAGACGGGCTGAGTGGGCGGGGAGATAATAGGCTGAGTGGGGGGGAGCTCGCCTTGACTGACAGTTCTTTAAAATACTTATGACAAGCAACTTGGAGGTAATGAGCAGTGTTGCAGTGCGATCATCATAGCTAGCTAGTTCATCTTGTAGTTAGTTCATCTTGGACAATTTCAGTTGAAACTGGACAGGGTGAGGCCTGGGTATGCCTCATAAAATACACTGCTCAAAAAACTAAAGGGAACACTCAAATAACACATCCTAGATCTGAATGAATGAACTATTCTTATTAAATACTTTTTTCTTTACATAGTTGAATGTGCTGACAACAAAATCACACAAAAATTATCAATGGAAATCAAATTTATCAACCCATGGAGGTCTGGATTTGGAGTCACACTCAAAATTAAAGTGGAAAACCACACTACAGGCTGATCCAACTTTGATGTAATGTCCTTAAAACAAGTCAAAATGAGGCTCAGTAGTGTGTGTGGCCTCCACGTGCCTGTATGACCTCCCTACAATGCCTGGGCATGCTCGTGATGAGGTGGCGGATGGTCTCCTGAGGGATCTCCTGCCAGACCTGGACTAAAGCATCCGCCAACTCCTGGACAGTCTGTGGTGCAACGTGGCGTTGGTGGATGGAGCGAGACATGATGTCCCAGATGTGCTCAATTGGATTCAGGTCTGGGGAATGGGCGGGCCAGTCCATAGCATCAATGCCTTCCTCTTGCAGGAACTGCTGACACACTCCAGCCACATGAGGTCTAGCATTGTCTTGCATTAGGAGGAACCCAGGGCCAACCGCACCAGCATATGGTCTCACAAGGGGTCTGAGGATCTCATCTCGGTAACTAATGGCAGTCAGGCTACCTCTGGCGAGCCCATGGAGGGCTGTGCGGCCCCCCAAAGAAATGCCACCCCACACCATGACTGACCCACCGCCAAACCGGTCATGCTGGAGGATGTTGCAGGCAGCAGAACGTTCTCCACGGCGTCTCCAGACTGTCACGTGCTCAGTGTGAACCTGCTTTCATCTGTGAAGAGCACAGGGCGCCAGTGTCGAATTTGCCAATCTTGGTGTTCTCTGGCAAATGCCAAACGTCCTGCACGGTGTTGGGCTGTAAGCACAACCCCCACCTGTGGACGTCGGGCCCTCATACCACCCTCATGGAGTCTGTTTCTGACCATTTGAGCAGACACATGCACATTTGTGGCCTGCTGGAGGTCATTTTGCAGGGCTCTGGCAGTGCTCCTTCTTGCACAAAGGCGGAGGTAGTGGTCCTGCTGCTGGGTTGTTGCCCTCCTACGGCCTCCTCCACGTCTCCTGATGTACTGGCCTGTCTCCTGGTAGCGCCTCCATGCTCTGGACACTACGCTGACAGACACAGCAAACCTTCTTGCCACAGCTCGCATTGATGTGCCATCCTGGATGAGCTGCACTACCTGAGCCACTTGTGTGGGTTGTAGACTCCGTCTCATGCTACCACTAGAGTGAAAGCACCGCCAGCATTCAAAAATTACCAAAACATCAGCCAGGAAGCATAGGAACTGAGAAGTGGTCTGTGGTCACCACCTGCAGAACCACTCCTTTATTGGGGGTGTCTTGCTAATTGCCTATCATTTCCACCTGTTGTCTATTCCATTTACACAACAGCATGTGAAATTTATTGTCAATCAGTGTTGCTTCCTAAGTGGACAGTTTGATTTCACAGAAGTGTGATTGCCTTGGAGTTGTGTTGTTTAAGTGTTCCCTTTATTTTTTTGAGCAGTGTATATACAGTTGAAGTCGGAAGTTTACATACACTTTAGCCAAATACATTTAAACTCAGTTTTTCACAATTCCTGACATTTAATCCAGGTAAAGAATCCCTGTTTTAGGTCAGTTAGGATCACCACTTAATTTTATGAATGTGAAATGTCAGAATAATAGAAGAGAGAATGATTTATTTAAGCTTTTATTTCTTTCATCACATTCCCAGTGTGCCAGAAGTTTACATACACTCAATTAGTATTTGGTAGCATTGCCTTTAAATTGTTTAACTTGGGTCTAACGTTTTGGGTAGCCTTCTACAAGCTTTCCACAATAAGTTGGGTGAATTTTGGCCCATTCCTCCTGACAAAACTGGTGTAACTGAGTCAGGTTTGTAGGCCTCCTTGCTCGCACACGCTTTTTCAGTTCTGCCCACAAATGTTCTATAGGATTGAGGCCAGGGCTTTGTGATGGCCACTCCAATACCTTGACTTTGTTGTCCTTAAGCCATTTTGCCACAACTTTGGAAGTATGCTTGGGGTCATTGTCCACTTGGAAGACCCATTTGTGACCAAGCTTTAACTTTCTGACTAATAGCTTGAGATGTTGCTTCAATGTATCCACATAATTTTCCATCCTCATGATGCCATCTATTTTGTGAAGTGCACCAGTCCCTCCTGCAGCAAATCACCCCCACAACATGATGCTGCCACCCCCGTGCTTAATGTTTGGGATGGTATTCTTCGGCTTGCAAGCCTCCCCCTTTTTCCTCCAAACATAACAATGATCATTATGGCCAAACAGTTCTATTTTTGTTTCATCAGACCAGAGGACATTTCTCCAAAAAATACAATCTTTGTCCCCATGTGCAGTTGCAAACCGTACCAAAGTATGTTCATCTCTAGGAAACAGAACACGTCTCCTTCATGAGCGGTATGACGGCTGCGTGGTCCCATGGTGTTTATACTTGCGTACTATTGTTTGTATAGATGAACGTGGTACCTTCAGGCGTTTGGAAATTGCTCCCAAGGATGAACCAGACTTGTGAAGGTCTACAATTTTTTTTTTCTGAGGTCTTGGCTGACTTCTTTAGATTTTTCCCATGATACCAAGCAAAGAGGCAGTTAGTTTGAAGGTAGGCCTTGAAATCCGTCCACAGGTACACCTCCAATTGACTCAAATTATATCAATTAGCCTATCAGAAGCTTCTAAAGCCATGCCATCATTTTCTGGAATTTTCCAAGCTTTTTAAAGGCACAGTCAACTTAGTGTATGTAAACTTCTGACCCACTGGAATTGTGATACAGTGTGTTATAAGTTAAATGATCTGTCTGTAAACAATTGTTGGAAAAATTACTTGTCATGCACAAAGTAGATGTCCTAACCGACTTACCAAAACTTTAGTTTGTTAACAATAAATGTGTGGAGTATTTGAAAAAGGAGTTTTAATGACTCCAACCTAAGTGTATTTAAACTTCCGACTTCAACTATATATGTGTATATGTTGACTGCCAGACCATATTCATAAACCATGACTATCAATGATGTCAGGATCTCCCATTTGGCATGTCTCTTCTGTTGCATTTTGCAGCAGAACTGACAGATATTTTTTTATTTTACCTTTATTTAACTAGGCAAGTCAGTTAAGAACAAATTCTTATTTTTAATGACGGCCTCGGAACAGTGGGTTAACTGCCTTGTTCAGGGGCAGAACGACAGATTTTTCCTTACCAGCTCGGGGATTCGATCTTGCAACCTTCCGGTTACTAGTCCAACGCTCGAATGTTGACATGACAATTGCGTCTGAGTTTTGAACGACCCTCCCCCCTTTTGTTCCATGCTGGCTGAAGAACTAGCTAGCCAGTAACTAGCAAACACCAGACACAGATGAAAGGGGAAACCTATAATTATCTTTGCCGTAAATGAATAGGAGAAACCTGTTGTTTGATGTCACCTTGCAGTCAAATTTTTGCACCAGTACACTAGCTAGCTATGTAAACCACACCCCTCTGCAAACACACCTTCTGTGCTGATGGTTACGAGTCGGTACTTATTTAAATTAGGCAAGAGAATAACACGTTACCATTGGTGTATTATAAGGAGGGCTTTATGTGATGTCACACGTAACCCTACATTTTCCCGCCACCTGAATTCAAGTTTTTGACACGAGGAGGGGACTAGTAGCTTTATGATCAGACTTGATCAATGTATAAGCAACAGTAATTTTTCCTAATTTGTTCATCCTACTTTGATTTGGTTTCATCCAACTATAATCCATTTGATGAAAAACATGATTTTGACTGTGGGATCTTTAATGTTAAAGATACTGTCCATTTTAGAGGACCCCTTTCCCCTAAGCAAAAGTTTGGTATGACCTCTTTTAAGGTCAATGTTTTGAACCTTTATTTTGATTTTCAAACACTTTTTCGCATCTTTCTTTTGAGGTATGTGGGCTCGATCATGGAGACGTTCATCTTGTACCATAAGTTCACCAAGCCCCCGGAGGTGAAACCGTCTAAACAGGAGACTGTGGACTTCTGGATGGAGCTGATGCTGCAAATCTGCAAGCCCACTGTTTCCACTGACCGCTGCCCAGTAAGACCTCACCACAGCTCCCAGTACATTCAACTTTATTTAGTTAGAGCATAGCGGCATGTTTCCAAGTCACTCAGTCAGACGCTACCGCTCCAAGTACTCCCAGTTCCTCAAACCCACATTGCTTTGTGAGACCTCAATAGATTCTCTCTGCCTAGTATATAACAGTTCTGGCCATTCAAATGCAGTGCAGTAAAAAAAAAAAAAATTGCTTTTACATGCATTTAACTGCACGGTCATGGTCAGATAATTGCTAATGATGTTGGCACTTGACGTCACCCTGCCGGGAGAGTTTGTCACGTTGACAAGGCACAGTACCTTTCTGCAGCAAAAGTATTTGGGAAAGTAACCTTTTAACGCCAAAATCGGTTATCACCATTAACCATTGCCGTTCCTCAGGTTCTGATCCTGGAGCAGACCAAAGTGCTCCAGCCCACCATAGTGTGTGTGAGTGAGGAGGACGACAGCTGCACGGTTCGGCTCAACCACATCACACCCCTGAAGGTACAGACCATGTTTGGTATGACAATGACCATAAGAGTTGGCTAATGTAGTACAAGCAGATCTGGGACCAGGTAAACAGACCCCTCTACCGCCTTGTAGATATTGAACTACTGAGTTATACTGTACACGTCTACAGTTTTCAACCTGTTAAGACATAGAAAATGGTAGTTCAGGAATGGTGTGTTTAACCAGAATAGGCGTGGGGTGTTTTCAAAACGACACCACGTCAGTGACGGGAAAGAAGACATGCCTATAATTGCCTAATGAGGATGTGTGCACCCGCGTGTGTGTGCAGGCGAGTGCATACTTTGTGTGTGTGTGTGCAGGCGCGTGCATACTTTGTGTGTGTGTTTAGCCTGTTGAGTGAGCATTTTGACAGTCTGCCGTGTCTTCCCTTCCCTAGAAAGGCCAGAAAGCCCAGTGGACTTTCCCAGCCTCGCAAATCCGGGGAGTGAGGTACGGTAACGGACAGTACAGAGTGTGCTAACATTTCTGGGCTAAGTTCCTGGCCCTGTGATGTGTGTCGTGTTCACGCCTGCAGCCCTTACACATCACCAGGGCTAGTCTACCAGACATAGGTTCAAATACTATTTGAAATATTTCAGTTTTTCCTTTAGCCTGCCTGGAGTTCCAGATGGGCAGAGTTTGCAGGTTTGCGACTACTCTATTGGTTCCATTGAACCAAGGCAAGCTCAATCAAGCCCAGCTAAAGTATTTGAAAGGATTTCAAATAGTATTTGAAGCCATGTTGAGGTTTACTGAGTCTAAACACTATCTGTCTGGTGGACTTGGCCACTGGCCACACAGGGTGTTTTTGTCTGTGTTGTTTTCAAAGACTGTGACTGGATGTGTGTGTGTGTCCGTGTCTATTTGGCTGTGGAGGTCACTGTGTACTTTACCCTTGTTTTGCTTACCGAACTGCCTTCAGGGCGATATAGATTTATTTTCTTTCAGTTTATATTTGCAACACTGTCACCCAGGGCTGGGCGATATGGCCAAAATCTCATATCCCGATTTATAGGTCATTTCATATCCCGATAACGATACATATCACGATATACACATTTTCTGTAAATTCAATGAATAAATAGTTGATATAAAATGACCACATGTAGAGGCCTATTTCTTATTACATTTAGAATTATACGCAACAAATAAAAGGTACTTACTCATATTTGATTATTTCTCCTTTTCTTTAGAACCTTTGTGCAAATTTTCAATTAAGCATGTAACAAAATATAAAATATGGATGTATATAATCTAAAAAGGTAAATAGAAAACATTTCAACTGTAGTTGCAAACAAAATATATAATAAACATTTTTAGGGGCTTGCCTGTTTTGCATGTTATTTTGGCATTAATACGTGTCACATATCAATTTGGTACCTTGGGTCGAGGTTAGCACCAATTCACGAAACCCCCGTTTCTCGACTGTGTAAATTGGGGCCATGTCTTTGCAGATGTAAGTTGTAACGGCAGCTGTTATCTCCTTCCATCGTCGTGATTCTTTTCCATATGGTGTGCCGCGGGCAAAAGCCTCTTGCAACGTCTGAGTCGGGGGTTTGTTTGAGCACTTGACTGTACTTTTTGGGGTCTCATCCGTAGACTCTCCGCACTGTTTCACATGATTCTTACGTAGGTGGTAAAAGAGGTTAGTGGTGTTTGAGCCTGTCGTCGGGACCGGCCTGCGGCATATTATGCAGAGGACGGTTTTCTGGTCCGTGTCAGACTTTTCATACCCAAACCACGTCCATGCGACCGAAGTAGCCCCTCATTTAGGTACGAGCTCCGTGTCTCCGTGCTCTGTGTCACGTTCACTCTCCTCCATGTTTGTTTGTGTTACAAATTTAATTCCACACGGCACGTTTGACGAAAAATATTGCCGTGAAGTGTGTGATTTGCGACACAACGAAGTAAACGATAGAGCATAATATGAAACGATAGACGTTTTTCTATCGTCACACGATATATATCGTCATATCGCCCAGCCCTACTGTCACCTGGTGGCTTCAAACGTATCACTATTTCAATCTATACGAGAAAGAAAGAAAGAAAACGTCCTTCTCTGAATTGGAGAGCCACATATTGAATGTACTATTGTTGGCTTTTCTTGTCTTTATTCAAATTCCCTTTGTTTGCCTGCATTGGTATTTTGAGAATACTTGTTGTTATTTCATTGTGATGCTGCTGTTAGCTCTGAAGGGTTGTGTAGCTCTTAATGCCCCTCTAACCTTTTGACCTGCTCAGTGTTTCCAAGTTTGACGAGCGTAGCTGCTTCCTGTATGTCCTGGAGAACTCGGATGACTTCCAACTCTGCTTTCCCAGCGAGCTGCACTGTAAGGGGTGAGTCCCACACACGTACAAACACACTTGTACATAGACACACACACGCTCACGCACAAACGCACATCAAAAGGGAGCTTTTAGCCCAGCTGTCTTGCAGGAAGGGGTGTAACAACCAACCATATCAACCATTGATTCATTCCCCACATTCTCCACACAAAACCTACGTACAGATTGGGCCTGTTCTTTCAACCATTATCGCATGATTTGATTGTGTTGACATGACAACTGTTAATGTTTATTTTACTCTGGCCTAGTGAAAATAGAGCCTGCTTCTCTCTCCCCTTTCGGTGTGGATTGATATGGATGTGCATTTTACATTGTGTGCTAATACAGTACATTATTAACTAGGTGTTGTGTATTGGGATACAGTAAATCCCAGGTGTTATCCAAGACTTTCTGGGAAGGAAGGAAGTAGGAAGTGGTTTTCATAGTAGTATTTGTGGAATCAGTGAAAGGCGAGTAACTGGCAATCAAAAGGTCCCCTTTAATAGTTCATGACATATAAGATTGATAACAGTGCTGTGTACTGACTTTGTTTGTGTAAGTTTCTGCAGGTTTTATCTATGATTTGCCTGTGAGGTCCATGAATACATGACTGACTGATATGTGACATGCTCCCATGTATTTGAACAGTCTTTCCAGATGATTTAGTTTCTTGTGTGTGCCGTTTCTCCATCAGGTTCTGTGAGATGGTCAACTCTCTTCTAAGCCAGGCAGAATCCCCAGTGGAGTACCCCAGCGAGCTCACTGGAGGATTACTGGAGGTCAGCTAGGTTCTTTCTCAATCCATATTTCCTCGATTTCCTCTCTTCTTTCCTCCTTCTGAAAACGCTTTGGAAACCAGGGCTCGAGGGGAGAGACATAGGACCTTCTCCTTCAATACGGTTGAAAAGGAGGTGAGGAGAAAGGATTCAAGGAGTTGTGGAGACACAAATTGCGATAGGGCCGCAGAGTCCTCCCTCTCGAGGCTGCTTTTCCATTTGACAACCCCCCCCCCCCCTTCTACCCTACCAGTACACAAACAAGCCCTGTCATGATGGGGTCAATAGGCGAAAAGTTTCCCTTAACCGTTGCCCAAGTAGTGCTATGGTTACCGTATTCCCGACCTCTCATTTTTTTGTGTGTGTCAAGTTCCTGGTATTCACAGAACATTGGATTCAGTCCAGCATGTCACTCTAGCAAACCTGGGTTCAAATACTATTTGAAATAATTTCAGATAGTATTTCAGTTCACTGCAGTTCAGAGCAGCAGAGGGTTTCTAAATAAACATCCTTTTCCATTGCTTTGTGCTCTCACTCAACCTTTTCTGTTGTGGTTGCTTGTGAAATTCTTTACAGTATTTCTAACCCACACTCTCTTAGACACATTTTTTATGAAACACGCACACACACACACACACGCACATTTAGTTTCACACCCGTCTTCCTGTTGAATTAAACCTCCCTTACAACCTGCAGTTTATCTATGAGACCAGCGAAAACAGAGACAAGGTGGTTCTGGGTAAAGGAACCTATGGCGTGGTGTATGCTGGGAGGGACCTGAGCAACCAAGTCCGCATCGCCATCAAGGAGATCCCAGAGAAAGACTGCGCGTATGGAAAACACATTTCCCCCTTCTTCTTTTTTTGTTGCCTGGTCCCAGTTCTGTTTTGCTGTATTGTCAAACAATGACCATACTTGTTGACACGACAGCACAAACAGATCTGGGACCAGGCTACTTTCCTTTGCACATGATACCATAAATCCGAATGATTATTTTAGCCTAATATGTGTAATATATTATACAATGTGAGCGAAACGATTCACGATTAATGATGAGAATAATGAATGCGCAGATGTTTTCCTCAGCATGCCAAATGTGTCATGTTTGCCCAGTGTCCCCATAGCTACACTGGAATCTACTCCCTGAAGAGATGGATGTCTATTTAGATTTCCCCATTCCTTGTTTACGAGCCTTCGACCTCGACTAAGAGCTTCGCCCCATAGTTCAAGAAATGTTAGTACTTAGTTCCTCTGTAGAACTAATGGCCACATAGGTTAAAGCAGCACATGACGGGTGCTTGTAAAGCTCTCATCAAATTCATACAGTACGTGTGGGTCACAGCTACACCATGTCAGCACAACTGGAATATTGGAGTGGATTTTATGTTGTTTTTCAATGACGGCACAGCTAGCACTAATGTTGTTTATGTTTTGTAGCAATGTTGTTATAACGGCAGATGAACACTGTCCCATTTGCTAATGCATTGCTAATCTAGTGCCAATGCTAACTGTTGGTTCTCTCCCATCTGTGTGTGAATCTCAGTTACTCCCAGCCTCTGCACGAGGAGATGGCTCTGCACAAGAGGCTGAAGCACAGGAACATCGTTCAGTACCTGGGCTCTATGAGTCAGGACGGCTTCATCAAGATCTTTATGGAGGAGGTTCCTGGAGGTACAGTGCATAGAAATAGAATCTATTTCATTCTATATTCTATATTAAATCTCATTCTGTTTCTATGGTCCCATAAACCAGGTCACAATAGAACCAGTTTATTCAGTGTTTCTGATTTCAACTTTTGTGCCTCTCTACTACAAATGTGTAGTCTTTAGACAAGTCTTTCTATCATTCCTTCACTTGGTATGTACAGTATTCATTCATTCTCTCACTGACGGAAGTTTTGGTAATCTTGTCCTGCTTTACCTTTTTAAACTGCCACATAGCTACTGGTTTCAGTATTCACTTCTCGGTTGTTGTGTGTCTCTCTACTACTCATTCTCCTTCCTTCAATCTCTCCCCACCACTCACACTCTGGTACTGTGTTCACTCATTCTCTCATCAATACTTCCAGTCCTACTCATCTTTCTCTGCTCCCCTAATTATGAAACTGTCACATCAATCAATCAAATGTATTTATAAAGCCCTTCTTACATCAGCTGATGTCACAAAGTGCTGTACAGAAACCCAGCCTAAAACCCCAAACAGCAAGCAATGCAGGTGTAGAAGCACGGTGGCTAGGAAAAACCCCCTAGAAAGGCTAGAACCTAGGTAGAAACCTAGAGAGGAACAGGCTATGAGGGGTGGCCAGTTCTCTTATGGCTGTGCCGGGTGGAGATTAGAACAGAACATGGCCAAGATGTTCATAGATGACCAGCAGGGTCAAATAATAATCATCACAGTGGTTTTTGACGGTGCAACATGTCAGCACCTCAGGAGTAAATGTCTGTTGGCTTTTCATAGCCGATCATTCAGAGTAACTCTACCGCTCCTGCTGTCTCTAGAGAGTTGAAAACAGCAGGTCTGGGACAGGTAGCACGTCCGGTGAACAGGTCAGGGTTCCATAGCCGCAGGTAGAACAGTTGAAACTGGAGCAGCAGTACGAGGTTCTAGCCTTTCCAGGTGAACTGGGGACAGCAAGGAGTCATCAGGCCAGGTAGTCCTGAGCCATGGTCCTAGGGCTCAGGTCCTCAGAGAGAGAGAGAGAGAGAGAGAGAGAGAGAGAGAGAGAGAGAGAGAGAGAGAGAGAGAGAGAGAGAGAGAGAGAGAGAGAGAGAGAGAGAGAGAGAGAGAGAGAGAGAGAGAGAGAGAGAGAGAGAGAGAGAGAGAGAGAGAGAGAGAGAGAGAGAGAGAGAGAGAGAGAGAGAGAGAGAGAGAGAGAGAGAGAGAGAGAGAGAGAGAGAGAGAGAGAGAGAGAGAGAGAGAGAGAGAGAGAGAGAGAGAGAGAGAGAGAGAGAGAGAGAGAGAGAGAGAGAGAGAGAGAGAGAACTTTAATTCACACAGGACACCGGATAAGACAGGAGAAATACTCCAGATATAACAGACTGACCCTAGCCCCCTGACACACAAACTATTTGCAACATAAATAGTGGAGGCTGAGAAAGGAGGGGTCGGGAGACAATGTGGTCCCGTCTGACGATACCCCCGGACAGGGCCAAACAGGCAGGATATAACCCCACCCACGTTTGCCAAAGCACAGCCCCCACACCACTAGAGGGATATCTTCAACCACCAACTTACCATTCTGATACAAGGCCGAGTATAGCTCACAAAGATCTCCGCCACAGCACAACCGAAGGGGGGGGTGCCAACCCAGACAGGAAGATCACGTTAGTGACTCAATCCACTCAAGTGACGCACCCCTCCTAGGGACGGCATGGAAGAGCACCAGTAAACCAGTGACTCAGCCCCTGTAATAGGGTTAGAGGCAGAGAATCCCGGTGGAGAGAGGGGAACCGGCCAGGCAGAGACAGCAAGGGCGGTTCGATGCTCCAGTGCCTTTCCGTTCACCTTCACACTCATGGGCCAGACTACACTCAATCATAGGACCTACTGAAGAGATGAGTCTTTAATAAAGACTTAGAGGTCAAGTCCGAGTCTGCATCTCTCGCATGGTTAGGCAGACCATTCCATAAAAATGGAGCTCTATAGGAGAAAGCCCTGCCTCCAACTGTTTGCTTAGAAATTCCAGGGACAGTAAGGAGGCCTGCATCTTGTGACCGTAGCGTACGTGTAGGTATGTACGGCAGAACAAAATCGGAAAGATAGGTAGGAGCGAGCCCATGTAATGCTTTGTAGGTTAGCAGTAAAACCTTGAAATCAGCCCTTGCCTTAACAGGAAGCCAGTGTAGAGAGGCTAGCACTGGAGTAATATGATCACATTTTGGGGTTCTAGTCAAGGTTCTAACAGCCGTGTTTAGCACTAACTGAAGTTGGTTTAGTGCTTTATCCGGGTAGCCGGAAAGTAGAGTATTGCAGTACTCTAACCTAGAAGTGACAAAAGCATGGATTAATTTTTCTGCATCATTTTGGGACAAAGTTTCTGATTTTTGCAATGTTACGAAGATGGAAAAAAGCTGTCCTTGAAACAGTCTTGATATGTTCGTCAAAAGAGAGATTAGGGTCCAGAGTAACGCTGAGGACCTTCACAGTTTTATTTGAGATGACTGTACAACCATCAAGATTACTTGTCAGATTCAACAGAAGATCTCTTTGTTTCTTGGGACCTAGAACTAGCATCTCGGTTTTGTCTGAGTTTAAAAGTAGAACATTTGCCACCATCCACTTCCTTATGTCTGAAACACAGACTTCCAGTGAGGGCAATTTTGGGGCTTCACCATGTTTCATCAAAATGTTCAGCTGTGTGTTGTCCGCATAGCAGTGAAAGTTAACCTTATGTTTCCGAATGACATCACCAGGAGGTAAAATATATAGTGAAGAGAATAGTGGTCCTAAAACGGAGCCTTGAGGAACACCAAAATTAACAGTTGATTTGTCAGAGGACAAACCATCCTCAGAGACAAACTGATATCTTTCCGACAGATAAGATCTAAACCAGGCCAGAATTTGTCCGTGTAGACCAATTTGGGTTTCCAATCTCTCCAAAAGAATGTGGTGATCGATGGTATCAAAAGCAGCACTAAGGTCTAGGAGCACGAGGACAGATGCAGAGCCTCGGTCTGACGCCATTAAAAGGTAATTTACCACCTTCACAAGTGCAGTCTCAGTGCTATGATGGGGTCTAAAACCAGACTGAAGCATTTCGTATACATTGTTTGTCTTCAGGAAGGCAGTGAGTTGCTGCGCAACAGCTTTTTCAAAAAAAATTGAGAGGAATGGGAGATTCGATATAAGCCGGTAGTTTTTATATTTTCTGGGTCAAGGTTTGGCTTTTTCAAGACAGGCTTTATTACTGCCACTTTTAGTGAGTTTATTTTCTATATACCAGGGAGCTAGTTTCTTGTGACAAATGTTTTTGTTTTTAGGGGTGCGACTGCGTCTAGGGTATTACACAAAGTTAAATTGAGTTCTTCAGTTAGATGGTTAACAGATTTTTGTACTTTGACGTCCTTGGGTAGGTGGATGGAGTCTGGAAGGGCATCTAGGAATCTTTGGGTTGTCTGAGAATTTATAGCACGGCCTTTGATGATCCTTGGTTCAGGTCTGAGCAGATTATTTGTTTCAATTGCAAACGTAATAAAATTGTGGTCCGATAGTCCAGGATTATGAGGAAAAACATTAAGATCCACAACATTTATTCCACTGGACAAAACTAGGTCTAGAGTATGAGTATGGCACTGAGTAGGTCCGGAGACATGTTGGACAAAACCCACTGAGTTGATGATGGCTCCGAAAGTCTTTTAGAGTGGGTCTGTGGACTTTTCCATGTGAATATTAAAGTCACCAAACATTTGAATATTATCTGCCATGACTCCAAGGTCTGATAGGAATTTAGGGAACTCGGTGAGGAATGCTGTATATGGCCCAGGAGGCCTGTAAACAGTTGCTATAAAACGTGATTGAGTAGGCCGCATAGATTTCATGACTAGAAGCTCAAAAGATGAAAACGCTGTCGTTTTTTTCTTGTATATTGAAATTTGCTATCGTAAATGTTAGCAACACCTCCGCCTTTGCGGGATGCGTGGGGGATATGGTCACTAGTGTAACCAGGAGGTGAGGCCTCATTTAACACGGTAAATTCATCAGGCTTAAGCCATGTTTCAGTCAGACTGAAAACAAAACGTGTAGACTTTACCGTGAAATGCTTACTTACAAACCTTTTCCCAACAATGCAGAGTTAGAAAATAATAATACAAAAATTACAACTAAATAGAAAAAAAGAAAATGTTAACACAATAAAATAACGAGGCTATATACAATGAGTACCGGTACCGAGTCAATGTGCAGGGGTATGAGGTAGTTGAGGTAATTTAGGTAATATGTACATGTAGGTAAGGGTAAAAGTGACTAGGCAATCAGGATAGATAATAAACAGAATAGTGTGTGTGTGTTGGCGTGTCAGTAGAGTCCAGTGAGTGTGGGGGTAGAGTCCAGTGAGGGTGCATAGAGCCAGTGCAAGAATATCAGTACAAAAAAATGGGGGTCAATGTAAATAGTCCGGGTAGCCATTTGAGGAACTGTTCAGCAGTCTTATGGCTTGGGGGTAGAAGCTGTTCAGGAGCCTTTTGGTCCCAGACTTGGCGCTGTGAAGGCTTAGTGAAATCCACTGGAATATTATAAAATGATCGTATTTTAATTTCCAGGAAGTCTGGAGGTCTTTTTGGTGTGTGTGTGTGTCTAATTCAGTGCAATAGCTACAGGCAGGATATGACACAGGAAGTGTGGGTGTTTCCATTATCACAGCGATTGAGAAAAATGGATTTCACAATGCAATTAAGTCACTGATGTACCCGTGTTAAAGTGACAATACTTAAGAAATTCATGTTTTATTTCAGCTTCCGACATTTTATCATTGTGAATATTCTGGGCCTTGTTTCCCAGAGCCTTCGTAGCGTTAAGATCACCGTTAGAACCTTCTTACGATGTATCTTTAGTAGCCGAGGTGATTCCCAGTTCCTTCGTTGGTAACGTGGCACATCTAGTGATCCAGACCACTCGTAGCGCAGCCAAGGTGCATCATCATATGCATTTCTTTTGTCCTTTCGCGTCACTTTATTCACAGGTCTTCGCTAAACAGCATAAACATCTCGATTTTTTTTTTTTCTGTCTGACTGTGACTACCGTTACCTTCAGAACTAAGTTGACTACAAATACAAAGTTGCCAAAGTGTTTGAAATTGTTACAAACAAGTGAAGAATAAAATTATGCTTCGAATGAAAACCGAGATAACTGCATTAAAAGATGCTTAGCCTACATGGGTCTACGCAGGCTATTTCCATCAATTGAGTTCTATTTTTCGACTAGGCTATTGTCTGTACTTTTTGCTTCAAAGTTTTTCATGATGTGTGACAACGTGGTCAATGATGTGCCCAATCTGTGATGTAGTGCATTGTTTTTGGGTAAGCATAATAAGCTGCCTCGATAGCCTATTTTCAGCCGTAGGTGGTAATATCTCTCTAGGGGCTGATCCTTGGTCAGTATTGTGAAATCATTTTAATGTTAAGATTTGAATGGCGAAATCTGATCTGAAAGCAAGCGCTGCTTTTCTTTTGATCCTATCAGTGTCGACACGTGGTATAACAAGGCACTAAACAAACGTTCTCACCGGGTGGTTGTTTGGGAAACACTCTCTTAAGAAGTTGGCTCGTATATAATGATGCGTCTGGTACGTCATCGTAACGCTTAAGTTACATCGCAACTGGGAAACGAGGCCCACAGGTGTTGCAAATCCTAAATAGAATCGCTTACATATCTAACCGTAACCCATTCCAATGTCATCTCTCCCATGTAGGGAGCTTGTCCTCTCTCCTGCGTTCCAAATGGGGACCCCTGAAAGACAACGAGGCCACCGTCATTTTCTACACCAGGCAGATCCTGGAAGGGCTTAAGTATCTCCATGACAACCAGATAGTCCACAGAGACATCAAGGTGAGTTTTGTTGTTGCTAAATAAATGTATTTTTTTTTTTTTTATAAGTACCAAAGCCACAGCGGATTTAAATTCTCACGGTCAGAGGTAGTTGTGTTCATTAGGTACTAAACGACGGAAAATGGAGTGAAACAGGAAGGCGTTTCCTGGACTTAAGAAACGCTCCTTTTTGGTTTCCATTTCAAAACGTTTTGCTACGTTGTGGCCTACTGAGCATGAACCTGGTGTATGTTGCTTACTCAACTACCAATGTGTCACAATGTGTTGTGGGGAAAGTGTATCTAGTGTAAGAAACAAGTCATTTTCTCACAGGGTGACAACGTGTTGATTAACACCTACAGTGGTGTTCTCAAGATCTCTGACTTTGGCACCTCGAAACGACTGGCGGGAATCAACCCTTGCACAGAGACCTTTACAGGTGTGTGGGTGTATGTTTGGTGCTTTTGTATGAGTGTGGTTGGGTATGTGGCCATGCTTTTTGCATATGAACACTGTATTTGACTTTGTTGGTATGAATATTATTTACATGTGTTGTCTACATGTTTGTGTAGGCAGGTGTCTAAATGTCTCTGTGTGGTGTTTTTAGGGACACTGCAGTACATGGCTCCAGAGATCATCGACCAGGGCCCGCGGGGTTATGGGAAGCCTGCAGACATCTGGTCCTTGGGCTGTACCATCATAGAGATGGCCACGGGGAAACCACCCTTCCACGAGCTGGGCAGCCCACAGGCAGCCATGTTCAAGGTAATCGTTCTCTTAGAAACCTAAAGGTTTGACAATTAGTATGTTATTACATTGTAGCCTATACCTTGTTAGTACCTGGTGAATACTGGACTGTACAGCATTTTACCAGCTGAATCCAGGGTTGTGTTCATAAAGCATCAAACTGAAGATGTACTGAAACAGGGAGGGACAACCTGAACTTGTCCAATAAGAAACTGTCAGTTTCCGTTGCAAAACGTTGCGTGCCCTACTGAACACAACCCTGAAGAGTACGTACTCTGTTCCCGTCTCCCTCTAGGTTGGTATGTTCAAGATCCACCCGGAGGTGCCGGAGTGTATGTCAGGTGAGGCCAAAAGCTGCATCATGAGCTGCTTCACACCGGACCCAGACAATAGGGCCACGGCCTCTGAGCTGCTCAAGGACTCCTTCCTCAAGTCCACCCCCCGGAGGAAGGCCAAGCCAGAGCCTGAGACACTGCCTACGGATGCTGGTGAGTCGTCATAATCATAGGTAGCGTTATTTTCATCATCATAGTTAGCGTCATCATTTTTATAGTCATCATCAGTGCCAGAGTCTGGTCTTGTGGCAACACTGCCTACTCCTGACCACTTACCCCCCGACAATGGGAACGCATGCCCTTTCTTGGCCACTCCTATATATATAATCTCGCTCTCCTGTTCTTTCAAAAATACAAAAGGGATCCTAATTTCTATCACCACACTCATTATTTTCATAATTGTCTGAAATATGAATTGTTATTGCCTTTGTCTGTGTATAGTCTTCCTAATTCAGAAACACTATGCTCATCGCCATTCCGTCACCATTATTGGGGTAATGACTCGGCCCTGCTTTGTGTCCTGTAGGTGACATCTACCAGCGCAGTATGTCTGTCCCAGTGTCTATACAAGTGACAGATACAGACAGGATGGACCTGTCGTGCTCCTGGGACCTCCGGAGGACCATCTCCCCCCTCAGAGGAAAGGACATTACAAAGAGCCCACCCAGCACCAGAGGCTCCCTGTCGTAAGGAAAAACATCCTATACCCTCTGATTCCCCATTCGATTACATCCGATTTGTGAAACAACTTCATTGTAGATCATTGCCTTACTGTTAATGCAATAGATCATCTCAAGATAGACCATGGCTTTTTCTAAATTGTCTGAAAAAGCCAGCTGCTCCATGATGAGCTTCCACCATATTGTCTTATTTTCCAGTCACTGCAGATAGAGGGGAGGAGTAGAGGAGAGGTCAGATTTTCAAACAATTGAGATGGAGCCCATGCTAAAAATTGCCAAGACCATATTTGTATGGCAGAATGTTTTATCTATGTGACATTGGTGTATCTCGTCTCCACCTTGTGGTGGCCAGGGTGTCAGAGGAGCCCAGTGCTGTGGACATGACGGCTAGTCCAGCCACGTCAGGGGAGAACCTGGGCCTGTTCCTACTGAGGAAGGACAGCGAGAGGAGGGCCACACTGCACGGGATCCTCACTGAGTACATCACCGACGTGGTGCACAACATCCAGAACACACTACCTCAGGTAGAGAGAGAGAGATCTTGGGCTGTATGTGTCAGAGTAGGAGTGCTGATCTAGGATCTGTTTTACCTTTTAGATCATAATGAATAAGACAGGATGGACCTGATCTTAGATCGGTACTTCTGCTCTTTGACAATTTTTGAATATGGGCCCAGAGAAGGATCTATCCCTAATACAGTCAACTCCTGATAAATGCAATGGCTTAGGATGGTTATGAGGGCATGCACTCAACCGATCGGAGCATGCATATATCCAGAGCAATTAAAGACAATGTATGGTGATATAATAATAATATATACTACTTAGCAGACTTTTACGTATGGTTGGTCCCGGGAAAGTGAACCCACTACCCTGGTGTTACAAGCACCATGCTCTACCAACTGAGCTACACAGGGCCACAAGGCACTTAAACTGTGTTTACCCTCATCAGGAGTCTGCTGTACATGTTAGGTGTGAAAGAATGAGTGTTTATGTCTACATTTTACATTTGTAGGTGTCTTTGCCTATAATTATTTTAGAACGTTTCCTCTCTCCTTGCCTCTAAGCAAACAGACGTTGGGTCCGTGACCTCCGAGCACATCTCTGAGCTGATTGGCTGCCTGCGCGAGAACATCCGCTCTCCAGACAGAAGGCACTTGACCAACAAATTGGTGAAGTTGCGCTCCACACTGCTTGCTACTGCAGTACCCCTCAAAAACCTGCAAGCGGTGCTCTTCAGCTTCCAGGATGCGGTAGGTCACTGAAGGTCACGGTTGTGTTCATTCGGGTATGCAACGGAAAACATTATAAAACATCTTGCAACATCTTATTGGAGTAGTCCCTCCCTGTTCTTTTTCAGTTGGTACTTAATGAACATTACCCAGGAGTTGCATCGCCAGTCCTTGAGGACAGTAGCCCTGCCAGTTTCCATTTCTCCCTGGCACGTAAAAGATTGCGTACTGTCATTGATTGGCCATATATTTCACACACGGTTCCTCAAGTATTAGATAGATAGTAATCACAAGGCAAGGGTGGACGTGGGATTGAACAGGGGGAGTCGTATATGTGTAAATCGCCAGGAGTTTTACCACAGGCTCTGCATCATACCCAATAGTATTGTGCTAACCCATTCTTCTCACTCCCTCGTGTGTGTGTGTGTGTGTGTGTGTGTGTGTGTGTGTGTGTGTGTGTGTGTGTGTGTGTGTGTGTGTGTGTGTGTGTGTGTGTGTGTGTGTGTGTGTGTGTGTGTGTGTGTGTGTGTGTGTGTGCAGGTGAAAAAGGTGTTGAGGCAGCAGCAGGTGAAACCTCACTGGATGTTTGCTCTGGATAACCTGCTGAGGCAGGCTGTACAGGACGCCATCACTGTACTATTACCAGGTAAGAACCAGCAGTCAGGCCTAATTCCATCTCAACTTCTATCAGTTGTATTGGACATAGAAATTCCTCATAGAACTACAGTTCAATTTCATGATATGACTCTGGGTTTTGGAATTGAGTCTAACCCCGCCATTCAAAGACCTCACCACCTCCCAAACCCCCACACACGCACACACTTGCTCACACACACCTCAATGTCTTTCAGAGCTCAAGCTCCAGCTGCAGTCTTGCTTTGAGACGGAGGAGAGTAGCCCAGAGAGAGAGCAGCGGCCCAGTGAGCTAGTAAAGCTTTTGCCTGCAGTTTTCTCAGATGACCAGGTGGCGGCGCCAGCCGACACCGAGACCACAGAGGGGGTTTCAGAAAGCCCCTGCTTACCCAATGGCCTCCAGTACAACACTAACTGTCCCCTCAGTCAGGAACTGACAGATCTACGGCTGGAGACTCGCAGGTTCAGTGCCATTTACTTAGCTGTTTATATTACATTGCTTTATTGTCAGGACAAAAAAATGCAAAAATTTTATTCTTTATTCCACCTTTTAACCTGGGGTTTCCTTTTATTTCCACTTTAGTATAATGGGCTTTAAAATTTAAAGAAAATAAAGTCATTCCTACAGATTCAGTGAAAAGTGCCAGCCCACCACCAAGGATTAAATTGCAACCAGTTACAATATGGACAGTGAATCGATATGTGTAAATAGGGAAATGTACTGTTACTTCAGGCCTGGTCCATAATGACTAATTGTGTGTTTCAGACTGCTGACTCAGCTGAGTGAGAAAGAGAGGGAATACCAGAAGCTACTGAGGAACTCTGTCCAGAGGAGACAGGATCAGATCGACACTACCAGGAACACATCAGAACCCACAGGTAATGTTTTCAGCTCCTACTCCGTCCCAAAGCGGTCTGACTGTTGCTCATCTCAGCCCATTTAAGGCTGGTGTGTTGGTAAACATTGTACGTTTGGGTGAAGTACCTTAGTGAGCCAAATTCTGTCACTCTGCCACACCTTAGTATGTAGCAAGGCCGAACACTCTTTGCCTAATAAATAATGAATATCAGGCGTTAAATCCGACGTGTTTTTGTATACATGTAGACACTGGAGGTTGTAGCTTGTGGTATGACAGTGGCCCAACAAGTCACAGCTTGCCTACTGTAATGTTCCTAAAATGGAGAGATGGAATGCCATTGAGACAGTTGGTAGGCTTTGTGATTCACACCCTGTGTTTCTAGATCTCTCTCCACACCTCACCCTCAGACAGTGGGTTTCTGCTCTACTGGTTTGAGTTTCAGGTGTGTAGCTCATTGCCGCGGAGATTTGAGACTTCGAACCAGATGTGTCAGACATAATAATGATTAGAAACTGGCATCGGAAAATGTTGGCCTGTTTTTGTTTATAAGACCCTAATTAACGCTTTTGCTTAGTATCTGTCAGGTTTACTTCCTTTACCGTTAACGTATACTGTCGCGAACAGCCCCGACTGGGACTCAAAACCTCAGTCCCTGTGACTGTCAGTCTAACACCTTAACCATTACTGAAAATCTGCATTTGAAATACTCATAATGTTCAGCCTAGTAGCATGATGGTGCAAACTGGTGACCAGATCATACCAACTTGTCTTCTCATCCTCCTGTAGATACAGAGTTGTCCCTGCAGATAAGTTCGAACCCAGAAGTCAAGTCCTTGGTTTGCTGGCTGAAGGCTATCCCAGTAGATCAGGACACCATAGACAAGGTAAGGAACTTCAAAACGACTTTGTGATTTAATGATGTGGGATTGATTATCAAAATATGGTGTGACTATTGATTGATGGGTAACTACATGCATGGAATAAACCATCTAACTGGTGAAAGAGTGAGCCTTATTCACATTATAAAAATATGACGAGTCACAAAAGTCTATACCACGAAAAATCTGAAAAAATAGGAAGTAATCCATTATGACAAAATTCTCTTTATAATGTGGCTCAGTTTCAGTCAATGTTTGCGTGAGGCTTGTTCTCACTGATGTTGCGTAAGTAGAATTCACGCTGTGCTTTTGTTTCTAGTTACTCTCTCACGAGTTCACCTTGGACTGTCTCCTCACCATGGCCTGCAGGGATGATTTGATGTACTGTGCCATAAGGTGAACTTCCTCCTCCAATCATGTTTGCACATCCTTAAAGCAGAAACAGGAAACTGATCTGCGCTATTGAGGAAAACCCATTGTTTTCTGTCTGGATGGTTGTTGTGTCGTTATTCAAAGGACTGCGGAAGTACTGTGAATCGCTGAGATGTGTCAGTGTGTGACTAGGGATCTGTGCAGTAGGAGGGTGTACGGATGTGACACCCACCCACACACAAAGGGTCTGTACCGTAATGGTTGGTTGTTTACTGTTACTGTTTCTCCACAGAGGAGGGATGCTGTGTCGTGTCTGGGCGGCCATCACGACACGGAGGAAGTCACGGCTCAAATCTCAGCTCAGCACACACTCTGAAGAGAGCGAGGACACCATTCTCTGATTGGTCGTCACGTGTTCTACTAATAGGCTGGCACTATAAGCACAACATGGTACACATTTACTGAGTCTGTGAATTTGTCTCATAGTTAAGATGCAGGAATTAGTGTGTGTGTCAGTGTGTGTGCGCATGTGCGGTTTTCTGAGAACGAGATAATCATGTCATAAAAAGTGGAGCTACCTTACTATTTCCCCAAAGTTGTTATATTGAAACTGAAATGGTTACAGAAAGATAGATGAACAGTAAAGGATGTGTTTTTCTGTCATTTCTTATTGTGAATAACTATACTTATAAAACGTGTTCTGGGAAATCTGCAGTCTGATTGGCTGAAATGGGGTTCTAAACCATTGACAATTCCCTGATATTCACAATGCATATGGAGGGAGGGAGGGAGGGGGAATATTTAGTGCCAACAGCTGTCATATTTTTACCTCAACAGACATTCCATGCCTCCATGATACTTTATATTCCTTTGTTTGTTTGGTGTGTAGTACAAAACAAAATGAACCTATTTAATGTACACCATTTCTGAGATCTTCGCAGGGCCTCGGACTTGAAGGAAAGGTGTGTTATTGATGGTAAATATACACTTTTGCGAGAATGTGCACTCTGGATTGGTCACTTAAATAAGTGGGAATAGTGGTGTACATATTGGTGGTTTCTGTAATATATGTATATGGGTCTTTCGATAAAGAAAGGGGCCAATGTTCATGTTAAAAATGTCATATGTTTAAATATGATTTTTCTTTCAGTTTCACATGGGTAGTTACAGGAATAAAAGTCTAGGTAGGCATACTGACTATAACACCACCTAGCAACAACAAAACATCTACATGTAATTCAAAATGTCACATGAAATATGGACACTGCATGTTTCTTTGTCATGCCTAGTAGCCAGGTCTGTTTGTGCTTTAGTCAACTTTTCTATAATTTATAGCCCTGCTAAACATTCCTGATTCCGTGGTATCCAATTGTCTCATTGCTGCAACTCCCGTACGGACTTGGGAGAGGCGAAGGTCAAGAGCCGTGCGTCCTCCGAAACACAACCCAACCAAGCCGCACTGCTTCTTGACACAATGCCTGCTTAACCCAGAAGCCAGCCATACCAATGTGTCGGAGGAAACACCGTACACCAGGCGACCGTGTCAGCGTGCACTGCGCCTGGCGCGCCACAGGAGTCGCTAGTGTGCGATGGGACAAGGACATCCCTGCCGGGCAAACCCTCCTCTAACCCGGACGACGCTGGGCCAATTGTGCACCGCCCCATGGGTCTATAATGTCCCCTTATATACTAAACAGCTAGACATCAAATGCGCATCAAACAACTATGCATACAGTGGCAAGAAAAAGTATGTGAACCCTTTGGAATTATCTGGATTTTGATCTGATCTTCATCTAAGTCACAACAGACAATCACAAGCTGCTTAAACTAATAACACACAAATTATTATATTTTTCTTGTCTATATTGAATACATAATTTTGAGTTTGCTATTCACAAGAAGCATTGCTTGAAGTGAACCATGCCTCGAACAAAAGAGATCTCAGAAGACCCAAGATTAAGAATTGTTGACTTCCGTAAAGCTGGAAAGGTTTACAAAAGTATCTCTAAAAGCCATGATGTTCATCAGTCCACGGTAAGACAAATTTGTCTACAAATGGAGAAAATTCAGCGCTGTTGCTACTCCGTAGGAGTGGCCGTCCTGCAAAGATCTCTTTGCAAAGATGACCGCAAGAGCACAGTGCAGAATGCTCACTGAGGTTAAGAAGAATCCTAGAGTATCAGCTAAAGACTTACAGAAATCTCTGTTGATGAGTCTACGATAAGTAAAACCCTAAACAAGAATGGTGTTCATAGGAGAACACCACGGAAGAAGCCACTGCTGTCTAAAAAAAACATTTCTGCACATCTGAAGTTCGCAAAAGAGCATCTGGATGTTCCACAGTGCTACTGGCAAAATATTCTGTGGACAGATGAAACTAAAGTTGTGTTGTTTGAAAGGAACACACAGCACACCAACATCAAAACCTCATTCCAACTGTAAAGTTTGGTGAAGGGAGCATCATGGTTTAGGGCTGCTTTGATGCCTCAGGGCCTGGACAGCTTGCTATCATCGACAGAAAAATGAATTCCCATGTTTATTAAGACATTTTGCAGCAGAATGTAAGGCTATCTGTCTGCCAATTGAAGCTCAACAGAAGTTGGGTGATGCAACAGGACATTGACCCAGAAGTAAATCAACAACAGAATGGCATCAAAAATAAGAAAATACGCCTTCTGGAGTGGCCCTGTCAGAGTCCTGACCTCAACCCGATTGAGATGCTGTAGCATGACCTCAAGAGAGCAGTTCACACCAGACATCCCAAGAATATTGTTGAACTGAAACAGTTTTGTAAAGAGGAATGGTCTAAAATTCTGTTGTAAAATACTGTTGTAAGCTAAAAGATCAATAGAAGGAAAGAGGATCATATTTGTGTACGTGTGAGTGTACACACGCCCCTGCTCACTCAATCTCTCTCTCACACACACACACACACACACACACACACACACACACACAGATGGAGAGAGATCCAAACACACAGTCTGGTGGAAGAAGTGATGCAGTGGTGCCCACACTGTAAAATTCCACACATGCTTCCCCATCTGTTTTCATACTGTTGACATCACCTTGGAGACAAGTGTTTGGTCCTTCCTGTTATCCCAGGCCATATGGCTACACACTGTGTGTGTGTGTGTTTCATCCATTTAGTTGTGTAATTATTCCCCAGTATTCTCTATGGTCCTATATGCAATTGGTGAGATGGGACAATGAAGTCAGTTATTTTCACAACTACAATAAGTGATGGAAATATTAGAGGGCTAGTGAAGTACAAGTCTACTCAAACACTGCGTCATAAGGGATATTAAATCATTTAGGGATTGGGCTTGGTTCACTTTAATGTATGAATAATACCAACACAGGCATATCAGTATTGTCTGTTTTTTATTTAGATAAATGTTTTTTTCCTTTCTATTCTTCTCTATATGAGTGTTTTTTTTTCTTCATATTTCTATTGCATGTAGCACATGAGGGCACATGGGTACATGATTAAAAACATCCAGAGAAATTAGTTCAGAATAAAAAATTGTACATTTACATTTTAGTCATTTAGCAGACGCTCTTATTAAGAGCGACTTACAGTTCATCTTACGATAGCTAAGTGGGACAACCACATATCACAGGCATAGTAAGTACACTTTTCCTCTAAGTAATTGTCAGCCAAGTCAGAGCTAGAAAGGGGGGCAGTCAAGTTCAAGTGTTGGTTTAGGAAGTAGTTTTTTTTGGGGGGGGGGGGGGGGGGGGTTGAGGTGAGGAGGGTTATTATTTAAGATTCTCTTTGAAGAGGTAGGGTTTTATGTGCTTTCGAAAGATGGGCAGGGACTCCGCTGTCCTCGCTTCAGGGGGAAGCTGGTTCCACCATTGGGGTGCCAGGACAGAGAAGAGCTTGGACTGGGCTTAGTGGGAGCTGCCCCCCTGTAGGGGTAGGAGGGCCAAGAGACCAGAGGTGGTCTTGTAGTGGATGCGAGCTTAGACTGGAAGCTAGTGGAGTGTGCAGAGGAGCGGGGTGACATGGGAGAATTTGGGAAGGTTGTCCAGGGTCACACCAAAGTTCTTTGCACTCTGGGAGGGCGACCCTGTGGAGTTGTCAACCGTAATGGAGAGGTCTTTGTGTGGGCAGGCCTTCCCCGGGAGGAAAAGCAGCTCGGTCTTGTCGAGGTTGAGCTTGAGGTGATGGACTAACATCCAAGCTGAGATATCGGCCAGGCACGTAGAGATGCGTGTCGCCATTTTACAACCTAAGTTTAGGTGGAAGGGGAATGGGAACTGGCAGCAGTGTCAATAAAGTCTGCCTACGACCGTGGAGCTGAATCAGTGATAAATGGTTGCGTCACAGTCCATAGTGCTGAATTGTTTAGGATTGTACACCGTGCACAACTTGGGGTTCCCCAGGTTATTCAGATGTCAACATCTAACCCTCGGCTTCCCTCCTAATTAAGTGGCAAACCCCATGATAGCCTAAGTCTTACTCAAGAAATGAAGTAAGAACATAGAATTACTCATCACTGGAAAACAAGGCGCAGGGGTTTCATGGGACATCAATTATTTGACCCAATGTCTAAATATGTACAATCAGGTCCAGAACTATTGGCACCCTTGATAAAGATGCGCAAAAAACACTGTATAAAATAAATAATACAAAATAATGAGCTATAATGTATGCTCAAATCTTTCTTCTCTAAAAGATAGGCGTCAAAATTATTAGCACCCCTCAATAGCTTTCTATACCTCACCTTGCAAGGATAACTGCTCTGAGCAGCCAGAGCCTTTCCCTAAAATGTTTTATGAGATTGGAGAACACATAGGGAGGGATCTTAGACCATTCCTCCATACAGAATCTTTCCAGATCCTTGATATGCTTTGCCTGCACTTATAGAATGCCCTCTTCAATTCAAACCACAGGTTTTTAATGGGTTTCAAGTCTGGAGGCTGAGATGGCCATTGGAAATGTTGATTTTTATGGCCAATTAACCATTTCGTTGTGGATTTTGAAGTGTGCTCGGGGTGTGACTTTCTTTCAAGCAACAGCACCAGTGTCCGTCTTCATGTTTTAAGGTTGTTTTGGTACTGATAGCTTTTACTGTTTTGGCACTACAGGTGACAGGAAAACTAATAAGTATGTTGGATTCCAATAGTTGTTCTTGCCTTCAGCAAACACATCTAATGAGGCTATTCTCAAACCCAATAAGCACAGAGTTTTTTTTACAATGTCACCCAATAGTGTTCTGTAGATAAGGACTGCACACGGTATATTTGAGAAGTTATTGCATAATTAATATGTGTGCCTCTGTTCTCTGATAGGTCCAGGTCAATAGTGTCTCTAGGGTTTGTTGCTAGGGTTTACATCAAGTTTCGAGTCCGGTGAATAACCATATTAGTAATACAAACCAACATATCATTTTTTGAGTAAACAAAGTGTTCTCAGTCAATGACTGACGATGACCAATGTAAGAGTTATAAATTATGCTCTCTATACAGGTAGTGTCTCTTTCATTTCCAGTGTCCTATTGTACCTCAATGGGAGCTCAGAATACAAATTCTAAGTAGAGGCTTGAGGAGCCAAAGTCCGAAGATGTCCTGATGATGTTGGACGGTTTCCCATGGGAAGGATCTTCCATCACCAAGAGTTGCAGTCTGTTTTGGAATGGGTGGTCCTGAACATCTCTAAAACTAAGAGCATTGCATTCCCTAAGTTATAGACCTCAGCTGAATCTGGTAATGAATGGTATGGCTGATGAACAAGTTGAGGAGACTAAATTACTTGGTGTTATCTTAGATTGTAAACTCATGGTCAAATCATATAGATTCAATAGTTGTAAAGATGGGGAGAGGTCTGTACATAATAGATGCTCTGCTTTTTTGACACCACACTCCAAAAAGCAAGTCCTGCAGGCTCTAGTTTTGTCTTATCTTGATTATTGTCCAGTCGTGTGGTTGAGTGCTGCAAGGAAAGACCTAGTTAAGCTGCAGCTGACCCAGAACAGAGCGGCACGTCTTGATCTTCATTGTAATTAGAGGGCTGATATAAATACTATGCATGCCAGTCTCTCTTGGCTAAGAGTTGAGGAGAGACAGACTGCATCACTTCTTCTTTTTATAAGAAACATTCATCCCAAATTGTTTGCATAGTCAACTTAAACACAGCTCTGAAACACACAATTACCCCACCAGACATGCCACCAGAGGTCTTTTCACAGTCCTCAAATTCAAGAAAGTGTACAGTATTACATAGAGCCATTATTGCATGGAACTCCGTTCCATCTCATATTGCTCAAAACCTCACGGCACACCTCTCCCCTATTTGACTTAGATAGTTTGAATGTGTTGATTTGTAGGCTACGTGTGCCTTTAAAAGAAATTGTATGTAGTTCTGTCCTTGAGCTGTTTTTGTCTATTAATGTTCTTTATTATGTCATGTTTCATGTTTTGTGTGGAGCCCAGGAAGAGAATCTGCTGCTTTTGCAACAGCTAATCGGGATCCTAATAAAACACCAAAATATCTCTCCTCTTCCCAATCACCAGACCTCAGGATAGAGCATTCCTCTGTTCAGCACTCAATAACCTAAATTCTGGGTTAGTTCAAGTGTTCTCTTTTCCTAACTAACACAAATAGACAGAAGTAGATTGTTTTGTAGTTATAAACAGGTCCAACATCAGGTTGAACAGAGGACTCTATTGACAAGTATGCAAATTGTTACGAAAACCAATGACTAGCCTACTGATTTTGCTGCACTTGTTATGTCTAGGATCTTAGGACTAGTTAACTGGTCTGTAAGATGTGCATCTATGTGAGAAATCAGCATAATGTGCCTAGGTGTTGAATGTACATGTGCCTTTCCTTGGTCCAGCGCTAGCTCTGTCTCTATTGACCTCCTTGGTCGGCGAGTCCAAGCGGATTATTATGTTCAGATGGTGACGGAAACAAATATATACAAAAATGAAAACTACAAACAGGTATGCCTAAACAAAATGAAAGGCCTCATGGCCACCAAACGAACCAGCAGCCTCACGGCTTGCAAGTTGGGGCACTGACTGACAATCGCCCTAATTGACAGCACCTGATGTGCTTATCAACCAGGCTCAGCACCAGGACAAGGTTGCTCCTGCCCCCTTGGGGAATTGAGTGTGGAAGTGGTAGTGAGCTGTATTGTGCTGTAACTAAACTACCTAACCTATTCCAAAACAATATGATGTTGATTTTGAATGTCTGTTGCAGACCACTTACGGAAGAAGACCAGGCTCACAATTAGGATGTTGGAAACTCGGAGAGCAAAAAAAATTGAACAAGCTTTTCGAAGTCACCGAGGACTAATCTTTCAATGGAGGACTTGACCATGGCCATTAGTGCTGTCAGTGAGGTCCTTGTCTGATCCTCTACTTGCCTTACCACCAAGATCCGTGCTTCGTGACACTCCTAACTCATAATGTTGTCATCAGTTTCCCAGACCTGGCGGCAGAAGTGTTGGAAATATTGAGACCTGTAGATAAAGACTTGGACATAGAGATGCCTTTTCCAGTTCAAGTAGCCACAGCCACACCTGAGGAGCTTCAGGATGACTTGAACCATGCTGCCATCGCCATTGTTCCTATCAATTATATACTTCCATCCAGGAAGAATGAGAAACTTTCAGAGACCCAGGTAAAGGCATTGGGCCCTTTATGAGTAACTCAGCAACAGTTCTCATTCCCTGCCTGCCAATGCCCAGGAGGCACACCAAGTCCACATAGACACGAGGACCAAAAAGGTTATTAGTACTATTGTCCTCTCTTATTTATCAGAGAATACAACAGAGGAATCTTTGGGAGCGCCAAAATCTGAAACCTCCATTGAGGTCAGTATATTTCGGAACAGTTTATTGTCCCACATGGAGGATTAATCCTCCTCTGGTACAACTTATTGGTACTCTGTGAGATTGGAGACGTACTCTGACGATATCACTATTAGTGCTAGAACTGGGTCCTCTTGGAGTCTCCCTATTATTTTTCATCATTATAACCTCCAGGCTAAAGCTGAAAGAGCAGTAATCGAGATTCTCTTTAGTTCTAAAGACTCTGATTTCTTTATTAGTGACCAGAGTGATACTCTGTCAGTTGCACCATCATCACTGGCCATACAGCATGGGAGGAGTCAGCCTGCGCCGACTCAAGACGTCTGTCCCCACACCTGTCGGTGCAGACCAGAGTGAGGCTGTGATCTCAGAGACCACTTTCATTCCTTCCAAGAGCTCAATATGTTTTGACCCCTAGACTGGGCCTGAGTTCCCCAAGGACTGGTTGCGCTCTGCTGCTTTATTTTATAGCAAAGTGAGGGTCAAGGTGGACAAGTTCATCCATCCCCCTAAATCCTCAGCTTTTGACTCAATGGAGGTAGTTCAACCTGCTGCTAGTCTGCAGAGGTGCACTAGTGATGCAACTACAGTATCACCTCCAACAAAGGCAAGTGGATCAAAACACTATTGACCTCAGACAAAGTCAGTGATTCAGATCATTCCCTGCTCACAAACAGTGGTTTGGGTTTCATGCTCTGCAGCGTTGGAACAGTGTTCAACAATGATGCCTCTGTTGAGATATACATCAAAGCACCCCTGAACAACTCCCCTGTGTTACGTCTGAATGAGACAAGAAGTGTGTCTGATCACACAGTGGGCTCAGAAGATTTATCCCGTTCTTCAAAACTATCATGATTTGTACAACCTCTTCCACCATGCCCATAATCCCATATGACCAGCCAACAACCACCATTACTATCTTCTCTTCTGATGGTACCCTGAAGGCCATTGCCACTTCTCAAAATGGCAGTAGCAGCCTGACCGTTAAGCCAGAAAAAAATAGTGTTGGACTTTGTGACACCTCTGAAGCACCTCGTCATCTGTAAGACTCACGGATAGAACCCTTAGGGTTATTGAAGCACTGGACAAATGGGCAGGAAGTGACCCAACCAGCTCAGTCTCACAGTCAGAGGCATTAGATAAGGCCAACACAGCAGAATCCAATCTCATGGCAAATATGTTGGCTACAGGGAAGGATAAAGCTTCAGCTGAGAGCCTTCAGACCCTTCTATCTACAGGCATCCTCCGGCCATTCATAGACCACCTGGTGGAGCAGATCTGCAGCTTCCTTCCGCAGAACAGCACCCCGTTGTCTTCAGTGACCTGTCTGCGCAGCAGAAGGCAGACAGGTGAGATCCAGAGGGAGCTGTCAGCAGAGGGATACTGGGAGATAGTCTATGCCGTCACAGAGCCGTCTCTCAAGTCCCTTCTAGAGCAATTTCTCCAAGTCCTCCTCCTTCCACCAGGAGATACTCATGTGGCCTTCTGCTTTCCCTTTCTCAGACCCATTGCGAGTCTGACACCCACTTCATATTCACATACAGGCTGACTGGCGAATCGTACCTCACTTCCATCAGCGAGAGCTGTAAAGAAACTGTTAATTGCACTAACCAAGTTCTCAAAAGGATTCTCAAAAAGATCCACAAGGAGAAGAAATCTGATCCCAACCCAAATGACCAGCCCAGTGGTTCCAGGGATGAGGCTGTTGCCGATCCCAGCCTACCCGCAGCCAAACCAGGTACAAAAAAAGAAGGGCAAGAAAATGTCCTTTCTTCAAAAGCTTTGGAAGATCAGCATCAAAAAGAAGGTGGAGCGTCTTTAAGGAAATGGCATACATTTCCTTTGATTATCTGGAATGAGTTCACATTTAGGATAGTGGCAAGGCGCCCAAAATTTTGAGATACCCCTACCCGAGGTATAACAAACACAACCATATGGTTGTATAAAAATATTTTACTGCAAAAGTGGTTAAATTGATAAATATTGTGACACAACCCCTTAACTCAAAAAGTGCAAAATAATGTAGCCCAATATTGCAATCTGATATTGCTCAAATTTGGAATACAGTTAGTCAGCTGTCTGCCCTACATACACAAACAAACAGCATTAGGGGTTTTCCATGCATCTTGGAAATTAAGACCTGTAAACACACAGATACTATAGCAGAAATATCAACTATGAATATTTATGATAAACTTCACTTTTTGGTAGCTGTTCATTAGACGACTTTCCGAGTCAAATGTGTTCTCTCTTATTCAGTGCTGTATGGTGCTGCCTGAAAAAAAAAAATACAGTTACACGTTTTCTCATGTTGTTGTGGCTATTGTAATCGGCTCTAAGGAAAACAAGTGGGCTCAGACATCGAGATTAAATGTTTTGGGGTCCAAGGTTCCTTAAAGTATTTTGTATCTTTAGCCCCAAGTCTTGCAATTAATAATAATCACAGATTATCTTTATATTTTGGTGTCCAAAATCCAATATGGCTGCCATAATTTGAGTTAAGTCAAATCACCTGTAAATATGAATTTTGTAAATGAGCCATTTTTTTCAGAATTGTGTACAACAGTCATGCCTATAAAAACTGTTGGTGTGAATACATTTGATTCTGAATCCAATACAGCCAACAGGATTACACTCCAACACCTTCGCCTGCATATAAGTAGCCCTTGTTCATTTTCTATTGTGTTTTTCTGTCTTTAAAATGATTTCATACAGCTCTTGGCATATCTAGGACTATGAGTGGTACTGCCATGCCTCTGTTGAGTTTGAGTAGCCGAAGCCAGCTAGTTTTTCAATGTGTGTTCATATTTTAATCTCATTCACACACTTACAGCATATCAACAATGGGCAATTCCACAAAATATAATAACGAGCCTTTCACAACACAAGCACACAGTAGCATAACCAAGTTACAGGAAAGCAACCTGTAGTACAACAGTAGTGTATATGTACAACCCTTTTTTCCCCACTAAAACTAAGTATGCAAGGTTGATTCAAAGTCTGAGGCGACCAGGACATGAGTGAGTCCTCTAAGGGTGAGGAGACAAAGTAGCCAGTGGTAGTTGTAGTTCTGGGGCCTGACCAGTAGCCAGTAGTGGTTGTAGTTCTGGGGCCTGACCAGTAGCCAGTGGTAGTTGTAGTTCTGGGGCCTGACCAGTAGCCAGTGGTAGTTGTAGTTCTGGGGCCTGACCAGTAGCCAGTGGTAGTTGTAGTTCTGGGGCCTGACCAGTAGCCAGTAGTGGTTGTAGTTCTGGGGCCTGACCAGCTTGCACAGTTAGCTGGTCATTCTGGGCAAGCTGCAGCGACAAGGGTAATGTCTTTCCTGTATGACACACCGGGTATTGGGGCTGTGGGGTGATCAGTTTCCATTTCTGTAGTTCGCTATAGCCAGTCAGCAGATGCACCTTGCATACCAAAGAGACCCATTGACTAACTGGAATGTTATCCAAGCCTGAATGATGCCGGGGACACTCCAGGGGTGGAATGGTTGGTTGTCTGGTTGTGAAGGAAAGTCTGTGAAAGGCCTGTCAAAACAGACTTGCCTTTAGATCTTTCCAATGCCTAATTGGCCTGTGGGTAGAGTTTTCTTTTGCATGTTGAATGTGGGAAAAGTCGTGCAGGTCACGTCCTACATATGATGATGATATGAACTGTGGATGGTTGGCATTGATTATGGACTGGGGCTCGCCCAGAAGATGTGGAGAGTGACAGAACCTGTGAGAGTGACCTCGGGTTACTTAGAGGTTAGTTAGAGTGTAGCTAGGTCAAAGACTATGACCTAAGAAGCATTGGTTGTGAGGGACATAGCACAGCTCCACACATATATACATTTGAAGATGATCCCTGGGCTTTGATGGACAGTAAAATGGTTGCAGAGGAGGTGGAGCTGATCAAGCATGGTTACCAAAGACCACTATCTCACAGTCAATCCCCAGCCACCATAAACAATCACATACAGCAAGATTTACCTCTTGTTTGTCCTTATAAGAATGTTGGGATTACTGCACAGATTCCCATATCAATGTATGAGTTACCCCAGCATCAAACAGCCAGGATGGTGGACATGATTGTCTGGCAGAAGCAATGTGCCAGCTCAACACAAACAAGATGAGTGCACCAGAACATTCAAATGTGCATCACAATTGCAGTGAGCCAGGGGACGGTCATGTTCGATTCAGGCAGACATATTGGACTAGTAATGAATCAAAGCTCACTTCTAAATGATAAGGAGGTGACTTAAGAGTTAGCAATCCTAGAGGCACAAGTTATACCACAGTGGGGGCAAGTTGTAGAGCTAGGGAGAGGGTTTCAGGGTTGGAATCTCTTTCCAGTCATTGGAGCCTCCCAGTTGCCTCATTGATCCTCAAAGAGGCTTGTCACTTGGAATACTTGGTGTTGCCATGCCAAGCAGTCTGCTGTCTTTTTATATATCCAGACAAAGGTGTTTGATTGGCATTTTGGATTCCTAACATAAACTACATGGCCAAAGTATGTGGTCAAGCCTTCAAATGAGTGGATTCAGCTATTTCAGCCACACCCGTTGCTAACATGTGTATTAAACTGAGCACACAGCCATGCAGTCTATATATACAAACATTGGCAATAGAATGGCCTGTACTGAAGAGCTCAGTGACTTTCAATGTGACACAGTCATAGGATGCCACCTTTCCAACAAGTCAGTTGGTAAAATATCTGCCCTGCTAGACCTTCCCCGGTCAACTGTAGGTGCTGTTATTGTGAAACATCTAGGAGCAACAATGGCTCAGCCGCGAAGTGGTAGGTTAAAAATCATGTTCTCGGTTGCAACACTCCCTACTGAGTTCTAAACGGCCTTTAGAAGCAACGTCAGCACAAGAACTGTTCGTCAGGAGCTTCATGAAATGGGTTTCCATGGCCGAGCAACCGCGCACAAGCCTAAGATCACCATGTGCAATGCAAAGCATGGGGTGGAGTAGTGTAAAGCTCGGCGCCATTGGACTCTGGAGCAGAGGAAACGCATTCTCTGTAGTGATGAATCCCACTTCACCATCTAGCAGTCTGACGCACGAATCTGGGTTTGATGGATGCCCGAATGCATAGTGCCAACTGTAAAGTTTGGTTAAGGAGGAATAATGAAACTCTTTGCCACCAAAACTGTTACGTAAATAAAAGGGAAACATTGGAACATTATTCCTGACATAAAAATGTTAAGAATGGTCGGTGGGGATCTAAAGGATAATCATGCCATATTGTTTATTATTTTGTGATGCCATTAAGGATGGTACTACAAAGTAACTTCTTTGGGCTACAAGCCCGAAGCCGGGCACAATATGACAACAGCCACTTCAAGTGCAGGGCGCGAAATTCAAAATATATTTTTTAGAAATATTTAACTTTCACACATTAACAAGTTCAATACAGCATATGAAAGATAATCTTGTGAACATCTTGTGAATCCAGCCAACATGTCCGATTTTTAAAATGTTTTACAGCGAAAACACCACATATATTTATGTTAGCTCACCACCAAATACAAAAAAGGACAGACATTTTTCACAGCACAGGTAGCATGCACAAAGCCAACCTAACTAACCAAGAACCAACCAAACTAACCAAGAAACAACTTCATCAGATGACAGTCTTATAACATGTTATACAATAAATCTATGTTTTGTTCGAAAAATTTGCATATTTGAGGTATAAATCAGTTTTACATTGCAGCTACCATCACAGCTACCGTCACAAATAGGACCGAAGCAGCCAGAGTAATTACAGACACCAACGTCAAATACCTAAATACTCATCATAAAACATTTCTGAAATATCGATGGTGTACAGCAAATTAAAGACAAACATCTTGTGAATCCAGCCAATATTTCCGATTTTTTTAAGTGTTTTACAGCGAAAACACAATATAGCATTATATTAGCTTACTACAATAGCCTACCACACTACCGCATTCATTCATCAAGGCACGTTAGCGATAGCAATAGGCACATTAGCGATAGCGAATAAACCCTCAAAAAATATATAATTTTTGACTAACCTTGATAAGCTTCATCAGATGACAGTCCTATAACATCAGGTTATACATACACTTATGTTTTGTTCGAAAATGTGCATATTTAGAGCTGAAATCAGTGGTTATACATTGTGCTAACGTAGCATCTTTTTCCCACAACGTCCGGATATTTTTCTGACACTTTTTCTGACACACATATTCTGACCAAATAACTGTTCATAAACATAACTAAAAAATACATGTTGTATAGGAAATGATAGATACACTAGTTCTTAATGCAATCGCCGTGTTAGAATTCTAAAAAGAACTTCATTAGGATATGCAGTTTACGTTATGGCGAGAGCGTGCCCAAAACCGTACGACAGATATATGAAATAACATCATAAAATGGGTCCTACTTTTGCTGATCTTCCATCAGAATGTTGTACAAGGGGTCCTTTGTCCAGAACAATCGTTGTTTGGATTTAGAATGTCCTCTTCTCCAGTCAATTAGCACGGAAAGCTAGCAAAGTGGCGCGAAGCTCTCCTTCTTGAACATACGCAGACAAAGCAACACACCTAACGTCCCGAAAAATTTTCAATAATCTAATAAAACTATATTGAAAAAACATACTTTACGATGATATTGTCACATGTATCAAATAAAATCAAAGCCGGAGATATTAGTCGTCTATAACGACAGCTTATCAGAAGGCAAATCCAGGTCCCTTCGCGCTCTCCAGAAAACAGGAAACTGGTGACACGTCATGCAAAGAGCTTTTATTCGACCCCAGATCAAGTTATACACTTCATTTCTTCTCTCACTGCCTGTCGACATCTAGTGGAAGACGTATGAAGTGCATGTATACTGATATATATCAAGGACATTTATAGGCAGGCCCTAGAACAGAGCATCGATTTCAGATTTTCCACTTCCTGTCAGGAAGTTTGCTGCAAAATGAGTTCTGTTTTACTCACAGATATAATTCAAACGGTTTTAGAAACTAGAGAGTGTTTTCTATCCAATAGTAATAATAATATGCATATTGTACGAGCAAGAATTGAGTACGAGGCCGTTTGAAATGGGCACCTTTTATCCGGCTACTCAATACTGTCCCTGCAGCCCAAACAGGGTAACTGTCTGAAAGTGTACGCATTCTATGTATCAACTTTACATCTAAGTGTTGTATAAAATACATGATTAAATATGAGAATACGTTTGTGAAGATGGCAATGTGACTTTAGCCTTCTAAAAGATAATTGTTTTTCATATAAACTTGTGCCCAGTCAGTAACCACGCCCAATTGAGCACAGACATTGTGTCGGCATGATGGAACGCCTCCTTTTTACCCGAGGATAAAAGCCTTGTTAACAAAATTTACATTAGACCAGTTGATGTACAGTGCGACCAAGCAGACGGACAGTGTAAGCCGGACATCACGAATGGTTAAAACTACAAGACCAGAAAGCATGTAGTTGTGACTACACAGCTGAAAATGCTGAGACCAGTAAATTGCCAGGTTACTACTGGCGTGTAAAGTGGTCGGGAGCTGAACCCTGAATAATCAATCATTGAGACCACCACAAGACCAAAAGACGTGAGGCCGTGGTCCACACGTTGAAATGGTTAGAAAATGAATCTCTCAACCTCTACACAAGAAGATGAACTCACTAGACCTTATCATATCAGTCTGCAGCTGGCATGTAAAGTAGTCTAGAACTTTGCCTAAAGACACAAGGTGGGAAGGAGAGTCCCATCTCCGACAACCGTTGGTACATCTGAAGTATTTGTTCTAACAAATGCTTCACTACCAGAGAAGCTCTACAACTAAGAAGGCCGTTGTGACCTCTGGTAGACCGTTGTGACCTCCATAGACGGATCGATTTGTTTCAACAGAGAGACGACAGAGAAAGACATCTACGCGTAAATATATATATTGCATTTCTTATCCAAATGAGCGGTGGTTCCTGTGCAAAGTATTACTATTCCTTTGAGCATAGGTTCCAAAAGTATCCAAGTGTTCTCTCATTGTCTCTCCCTCTCTTTACCTACCCCTCCCTCTCCAGATGTGTAACAAGCCGTCATATCTTGTCAGTCCACTAGGGACTTTTATCTCATGTAAGTGTGTATGTGTATTCTGTGTTATTATTTAGTTAGTAAATACATAATTAAGCCAATTTGTGTATTGCTGATTCATCAATAAGGTTAGGGTTCTTGCAGATATCAAGGAGTATGCAACGTTCAGAAAGAGACTGAGGTATTAATGATTAATAAGTGACTGTTATTGATTTAAGATATATCTATATATCTTTAGAGTTTAAGTCGGGAGATAGTAACTCATTAAACAACTTTTCCCGTGGTGCCCCAAGTTCCTAATGAGTTAATTGTGTTATGATTAATTGAATCAAGTAACAATTAAACATAGTTGAAAAAATAAATAACAGTTATCAGATTAATTATAGTCATGTCACAGCCCCATATACAAAGCGAGGTCCATACAGAAATGGTTTGTTGAGATCGGTGTGGAAGAATTTGACTGGCCTGCACAGAGCCCTGACCTCAACCCCATCGAACACATTTGGGATGAATTGGAATATCTACTGGGAGCCAGGCCTAATCACCGAACATCAGTGCCCAACCTCTTGTGGCTGAATGGAGTCAAGTCCCCGCAGCAATGTTCCAACATCTAGTGGAAAGCCTTCCCAGAAGAGTGGAGGCTGTTATAGCAGCAAAGGGGTGACCAACTCCATATTAATGCCCATACTTTTTACACAAAAATAATCTTGAGTACAGTACATAGGTGCAGTACACAAATCTGAAAAATTTCTCTGAATTTAAAATGTGTATATATACAGGTGACTAAACCACCATTTAATGGTAATGTGGCAGCCATATTGGAATTTGGACTCAACTCAATATTGGATTTGAGTCAAATCTAGTGGGTTTCCCTGACTTAATTGCAAGACTAGGGTCTAAAGATACAAAATCCTTCATGGAACCTTGGACCCCCCAAAAATTAATTTCTATGTCTGAGCCCACTTGTTTTCCTTAGAGTCAATTACAATAGCCACAATATTTATAAAAACGTGTAACTGTATGTATTTTGGTCAGGCAGGACCACACAGCACTGAATGAGATGAATTTTGACTTGGAAAGTTGTGTATTGAATAAAAAAAGTTCATCATAAATATTCATAGTTGATACTTCCTCCTATGGTATCTGTTTTTACAGGTCTATATTTCCAAAATTCTTTAAGATATCCTAATGTTGTTTGTTTGTATATAAGGCAGACAATATTCTGTTTTCAACCTGCAGCGCTATGACACCACAGACTGCACTAGAGGTGAATTCTGCCTCCTGTTCTTCCGAGAAGGAGAAGAAGAACACGCAGCCCTTATTCGTGAGAGTATTTTCTGCCATGACCAGAGCCCAGAACTGATAGCAGGACACCTCACTAGACTTGTGAGTATCAGTACTGATGTCTCTCTGTGACAATATACTGTACATTGGTTAAATGTACAGGGGCGGCAGGTAGCCTCGTAGTTAGTGTTGGACTAGTAACTGAAAGGTTGCAAGATCGAATCACCGAGCTGACAAGGTAAAAATCTGTTGTTCTGCCCCTGAACAAGTCAGTTAACCCACTGTTCCTAGGCCGTCATTGTAAATAAGAATTTGTTCTTAACTGACTTGCCTAGTTAAATAAAAAATTTATAAAAATAAACAATCAATCAAGCCAGGTGTTCGCTGCTGTGTCCCTGGACCAAGTTGTCAGCAGGCAAACTTTGTCTGCTACTTTCCAATCTTTATTTCAGTAAAACCTTTCATAGTGTGTGTGCCAGTATAGTGCATTATGATGGGGTTATTATGCATTGTAAGACTTGATATAAGCATGAATAACCCCTTTATAATGTCTTATTATCTTAGGGGACTGCAGCTGTCATCTCAAAGACATTCCTCATAGGATAATTGAATGCAAAGTTAAAAGAAGCCCTTGAGTCACTGCAGTAACAGGCTTTGTACCTCAGTGGTATTAAGCATGTCCATCTAATGGGATAAAACGTGTTTGTTGTCGTCAGAAGTCATTCCTCTAGGATTGTATTGGAATTATGTTGAGTTTCTCTGTGTAACATGATTGCGTCCAAGCTGATGTGGGACAGAACACTAATTTACAGAAAAGCGGATAGGAAATTGAATTTAAGATGGTTGGTTGATAGTGAGGCCTTTTCAAAGGTTTTTATTTACTCTGAGTTACGGAACATTCTATAAACTCATTTTAGCCACCAACACTGAACCAGTGGTTGTTGGACAGGCCCAAAACGGAATACTAGGCCTACAGTGTTCTTCTTGCTCTCATATTTGATAAAGTATTTATTCCATTAATATGTTCAAGGACAGTGCTGTTTGCATTTCTAAGTTTATAGGTAAAGTAAGGACAAACGGTTAGCTCTATTTCCATTGCTTTATAACCTATAGCTCTTAACACTCCTCAATCATCTTCTCTCCTCCCCCTCCCCCTCTGCAGTGCTGGCTAGAAGGTGGGGCTAACCCATTGATAGGCGAATAATGAGAATCTCTAACAAAGGGATTGCAAATGAGGATTGGGGTCTCTTTAAGAGTCCGGTCTAAACCACTGGGGACTAACACGGGGGGGATTATCCTAAAATAGATCATTCTGGTGTACTGTTTGTAAACATCTGTTTGGACTAATAGTATAAAAGTGGAGAGTATTCTGTACTCTGTATTTGAAAGACTGCACCCTCTTGAGTACATACCCCTCATGGGTCATATTGGGGGGCACAACTGGTAAATAACCAACTCATCTGCCTAATCATACTGCAAACTACAGACCATTTTCAAAATCACTAACATGCTGTGTTGCTTCTACTGAGATCTTGTGTGTATGTGGTGCACACCAGGTCAGGGACATCATCCTCATTATTTTAACTCCTAATGAGACCGTATCCCAAGGTGGAAGCTGTCCTAATACGGACACCATATTCTACACACATGCACAGACTCTTATCTTCTGAGTGTGTACGCTATAACTGTGTAGCGAGGGCATATGGCAGGCAGCGTGTGAGCTCACTCCTTACAGTGTCATCATTCCCTTTTGATGATAAGAATGTGATTACTCCCATGGGTGAGGGACCTTGGCCTATATTTCAGTTAGTTGACTGAGTCTGGCGGTGGCCAGTTAACAGGGAATGGGACTTTTTAATGACCATGTTGGTGGCAATGGTATGATATATGGACAGTGATGAGAGAATTAATTACTGTTACAGACATTGTCATTCAAAAATGTGTTCATCTGCCAGCTGTCCGTGTGTGTGTGTGTGTGTGTGTGTGTGTGTGTGTGTGTGTGTGTGTAATGGGAAATGGGGAGTCACAGTCACAGACCTTTTGACCTTTCCCCTTAGTTATCTCAACCTGCTGTGCCTGTGTGACACTTTGACAGTTGTCCGCCCATGTGACCTCTAATCAATACATTTTTTGGGGGGGGACTTAGTACCGTAAGCCCAACAGTTGGCTGCAGACGGCAAAGCAAATGTGAGCATTCCTACCTAATAGCTCAGTCTAAAAACCCAGTGCACCATGCTTCCTTGTCTCTTTCTTTTTTAATGAAAATGATGTACATTAATCAATTCCTTAAAAAACATGTCTTTCCTAACAACATGAATCTGTCCTTCTCTTGTAGATGAAAAGCACTGATGTACTCCCGCTCCAATAAAATGATTTGTTCAGAGTGTATCTGAACACACGCAACTACATTTCTTGACCACAACAATTCATAAATGTGCTGACCAATGGAGGTTCAGGACTACTCTATCAGGCCAGTAGGAGAGGAGAGACAATCCAAACATTCAGCTGCAACCAGAGGTCAAAGGAAGGAGGTGCCATTCTCTCATTTACTTTTCCTTCTCTCTGCCTCTTTCTCTCTCTCTCTTTCTCTCTGGTTTGTCATGGTAATGAAGGCACTGAGGGAGGCTCTTTAACCTGCTGCTGAGGGGGGTTGTGTGTATGTGAAGGGGGGGGGGGTCCGATGAAATGAAGCGATGCAGTCATATAAACATGGAGTGCATTGTAGCAGAAGAAGGATGGAGGGAAGAAGGGGGTAGAAAGTGGGTATGGCGTGGGACCCGGAGGACAGGCAAGGTGGACTGAGTGCATGGAGTCATGGAGGCCCACGTGTTGTGGAGCAGTCTGGTGTTCGCCTCCGGTACCCTGTTGCCCAACAGACAACACGTTCGGCGTCGCATTGTGTCACCTTAGTCTGAACTGTGTGTCATTTTTTTCCACTTACATAATGCTTTACTTAGTACGGTACACCCTTACCAAAAAAACTGGCTTCTGGCAAACAAATTTGCGGAAAACTCATATTTTCACATGCAAATTAGTTTTGCTGCAAACTGTTGGGGTAACTTGTGAACTTCTGGCAAACAATTTTGGGAAACTTGTGGCGAACATTTTGTTTACTGCGAACTCAGTATGAATGTGCAAATTAGATCAGGTTTTTCGTTACTGCGTGTTAAACAACATTGAAATATATGTAAATAAACCGAATCACATAACTTTAAATTGACTTACTTAAAATAAAAAAACTAAACATACTAAATGTAGTAAATATACTGTATATATTTACTACAACATACATTCAATGTCTTTAACATATAAACATAAATTCAATACAACTTGAAATCATCAGCATGGTAATGAAGGAAATAGCAAAGACAAGTAAATGGTTTAGTCTTTTGATGTAGCTTCAACATTTACATGAGAGAAGTGTGAACACTATGGGGATGTTGACCTTAGGATGTTTAAATGGACAATTACAGATTTACATGTGCCAAGTGATAATTGAGCAATAGATTAACCAATGGAAGTTTAAAATAGAATGAACAAAATATGAATAATTAAAACAACAAAAACTAAATCAAACCCATTTCAGAACTAACTCTTTTTGAGTGAACTTCGAAGATGGCGGCCAAGTCCTTCATCCAAAGCTTGTTGAATGCATGCACTGAAACAATCAAAACAAAACAAAATTAGGATACTGAAAACAATTATGTAACGGCTTTCTTCCTGGGGTGAAGGAGAGGACCAAAATGCAGCGCGGCTAGTGTTCAACATGATTTAATAACGAAGAGACAATAACGTGAACACTATACAAAATAACAAATGTGAAAACCGAGACAGTCCTATCTGGTGCAGAACACAAAGACAGAAGACAGGAAACAATCACCCACAAACCCCCAACACAAAACAAGCCACCTATATATGATTCTCAATCAGGGACAACGATTGACAGCTGCCTCTGATTGAGAACCATATTAGGCTGAACACAGAAACAGACAAACTAGACACACAACATAGAATTCCCACCCAGCTCACGTCCTGACCAACACTAACCAAGCAAAACACATAAGAACTCTGGTCAGGACGTTACAAATTACTGAAAAATATTTATATTTTGGCATCTTAAAAGGTAGAAATTGAGTTATGACTAATATGACAATTCATATTATAAAAATATATATATATATAGTTACTCTAAAAAATGCTTGGTTAAAAATGACCCAATTTGGGTAATTTCGACAACCCAGCGCTGGGTCAATATTGGATAAACACAGAATTTGGTTCATTCAACCCAGCACCTTGGGTTGGGGGCTTGACCCAACTGCTGGGTAAATTAGACTATATTACTGGGTTAAAGCAACCCAGTGTGTTGGGTTGTGACATAAACCCAGCAAATTGGGTTGGTAGATTGACCCAGCTGCTGACTAACCAGGTTTTCCTTAGGCAGTTTGCCTGTGCATAGCTGTATTCCTGTCATGTTGGTATAAAGGGATCGGGAGACAGGCGCAGGAATGCGTAATAGTTTTTTTTATTGACCCAAATTACACCGTGCCGTGTAAAGGCACAGGGATGAAGACCAAACAAACACATATACAAAACACAGGGTTGAGACCCAAACAAAAGAGCGAGGAGTACCTGGAATAAATACACAAGCGCACAATGATACCACACGGGACGAGACCCGTAATCATCTGTGCAATACAAGTGGCACGAAAGCCAAAACAACAAGGCACAGGTACTCATAGGCACAATGGACATTGGAACAATAATCGACAAGACAATGGTGAACAAAGGGCACACTTATACAGTTACTAATCAGGGGAGAATATGGGGACCAGGTGTGCGTAATGACACAGTTCAGTTCCTAGAGGCCGGTGACGTAGACCTCCTGAAACTTAAGTTACGTCTCCGGACGTACCAGTCGCAGCGTCGTTGGACGGGCCATTCCCACTGTCTCCCTTAATGGTCGATTATCCTGTCACATTGGCATGAAGGATCAGGAGACAGACGCAGGAATGCGTAATAGTTTTTATTATTTTATTATGGCGTGCCGTGTAAAGGCACGGGGGACGAAGACCAAACAAACACGTAACAAAAACACAGGGTTGAAACCCAAGCAAAAGAGCGACGAGTACCTCAAATAAATTACACGCGCGCACAATGATTAACACATGGGATGAGACCTGTAATCATATGCGCAGTCCACAAGGGCACGAAGCCCAAAACACATAGCACAGGTACTCACACGCACCGTGTGACATTGTAACAATAATCGGACATTGTAACAATAATCGACCCCCCAATGGAATCCAAAGGGCACATGTATACAAATACTAATCAGTGGGAATAGGGGACAGGTGTGCGCAATGAAAGTTCCGGAGCGATCCGTGACAATTCCGTTTCTTTTTATCCTAAAAAAAATCCATAGTCCTTGCCGATGACAAGCATACCCATGACATGCTTGAAAATATGAAGAATGGTACTCTGTGATGTGTTAGATTTGCCCCAAACATAATGCTTTGTATTCAGGACATGAAGTTCATTTCTTTGCCACATTTTTTGCCGTTTTACTTTATTGTCTTATTGCAAACAGGATGCATGTTTTGAAATATATTTATTCTGTACTGGCTTCCTTCTTCTCAGGTTAGTATTGCGGAGTAACTACAATGCTGTTTTAATGCCACCATTGGCCTCATGGTGAAATCCCTGAGTGGTTTTCTTCCTCTCCAGCAACTGAGTTAGGAAGGACGGCGGTGTCTTTGTAGTGACTGGGTGTATTGATACACCATCCAAAGTGTAATTAATAACTTCACCATGCTCAAAGGGATATTCAATGTTTGCTTTTTTGATGTTTACCCATCTACCAATAGGTGTCCTTCTTTGCGAGGCATTGGAAATCCTCTCTGGTCTTTGTGGTTGAATCTGTGTTTGAAATTCACTACTCGACTGAGGGACCTTACAGATAATTGTATGTGTGGGGTACAGAGATGAGGTAGTCATTCAAAAATCATGGTAAACGCTATTAATAAGTCCATGTAACTTATTATGTGACTTGTTAAGCACATTAAAAAAAATATATAAACTATTTTGACATTGTGGAGTATTGTGTGTAGGCCAGTGACACAAAGTTGCAATTCTATCCATTTTAAATTCAGGCTGTAATACAACAAAATGTGGAACAATTCAAGGGGTGTGAATACATTTCTGAAGGCACTGCACATTACTAAGGTTGCTGTGTTCTAAGTTGGGAGTCGTTTTACAGCTTGCATTGATGGTATCATGTTTCTATAACTAAATAATTAGATTACAAATAACTGTTAGCAGTTTGTCGGACATTGACAAAACAGAGAAATGTGTTTAGAAGAAATAAATAAACACAATATGTAAAACCAGGTCCACTTCGAATGACAGAGATCGATCATGTCGAAATCTAAAGCAGATAGCTTGCTACGGCCCACCACATTCAACAACTTCTAGACAAACACACTGCTATAAATAATTACTTCATTGCATATTTTTAACTGCATTATAATACTGACCTTCTTAGTTACGTAATGCGTCGTCACATATGTGATATTTGAGGACTTGCAGTAGAAAGTAAAAAAAAAAGAAATGCTGCTATCCTACTCGAAATGAAATCAAGTGGGAGAGAATAAATTGGCCACGTTAGCTACGGTCGTCACAAAGTCATCACAGTCAAATGCAAATGTTGACTTCCCACCTGCACCGCAGCTTGACAATGTTAGGATGGATGTCATCTTTGGTGAGTTTGTTGAATGCACTGAATGAAGTGTTGGCTTTCAGTTATCTTTCTTTATATTGCTGATTCATTACATACTCTATTCTGATTTCTGTTATTTCATACTTATATTTTTTCATAAAAAGTAATGCGTCTGCATCCGGTGGTGGGGGTGAAGATCTTGAGGGGGGCTGCACAGAACAAATTCTCCAATAAAAGGAAACCCAGCCAACCGGGAACATTCCATAACATTAACTAAGATAAAATACCTTGCTTGTGAACCAAACATTGCAGGTTTAACCCCACATGTGCAGATTGTCAACATATGGAGTGTACAAAAAACATGGTTGTGTCTGAATGAGTAACTGCTGTTCAAATGTCCTATGAATGAAATCACGTGCAGATTGTCAACATATGAAGTATAAAAAATGTGTTTGTATCATGAAATGCTGTTCAAATGTCCTATGAATGAAAGACAGTCCCCAAATGTGAATTGCCATTAAATCTGGATAAATCAGAATTGAGATGTATTCCAATCTGGTTTAATTTGCATGCTGAGAATGTTGTGGTAATATTAGGTAAAACTTAAATAAAACATTTTCGAAATGTTCTTGAAATGTTCCGAGGACCTCCAAGACAAGGTAAAGTGTATATTGCGTGAACATCAATGGAATATTATGTTCAACTTAAAACAAATATGCTATAAATGTCATAAAAAACTACTTATTTCCTTCTTACAACATAAAGGGAATGTCTTGTGCAACCTATATGAAAATCACAAGAATATTCTTGTAACATCTCAGACAACTCCCATAACTTAATGAAATGTTCTGGGAACCTTTAAAGAACTTAGACCTGGTGTTCTGTCAGCATTCTAACAATATTCTAGGAATGTCCTGTGCAACCTATGTTAAACATTGTATCGATGTCATCACAACTGAGCATATTTTGTGTTTTGGGAACAACTCCCACAACCTAATTAAATGTTTTGGGAACCTTTAAAGAACTTAGTAAGGCTGTTCTGTCATCATTCTTGCAACATCATAGGAATGTCTTTTGCTCCCTGATACAAACATCATCTGAATGTCAGCACATGTCTTGTCATGTCCCCACAATGTTCCCACAACCTAAAGAAACGTTCTGGGAAACTTTAAAGAACAGACTAAATGTGTTCTGAGAATGTTCTTGTAATATCAGGTGAATGTTTTTTGCCAACTAAAATAAACATTGTAGAATCCTCCGCACAACTGGACAGTGTTCGTGTTTTGGGAACATATGTGTCATCTTGGCATAGTTTCAGAACAGATGTTGTTTGGAATAACTAGCTAGCTAAGGACTGGTTATTTAAGTTTGAATGTCAAATCAAATGTTATGTGTCACAGGCACTGAATACAACAAGGGTAGGCCTTACAGTGAAATGCTTGCTTACAAGCCCTTCCAAATGATGCAGAGTTAAAATAAAAACAAGAGAAATAAAACACAAGAAGGAAGCTATATATAGGGAGTGCAAGTACCATATCAATGTGCAGGAATACGAGGTAGTAGCAGCAGTGTATACAATTAGTGAATGTGTACATGTGTTTGTGTAAGAGTGTCAGTGTGAGTGTGTGGATAGAGTCCTGTGAGTGTATATGGAGTTTGTGCAAAATAGTTTCAGTGCAGACAGTCCGGGTAGACATTTCATTACGGGGGGAGGGTGTAAATGTCCATGGGGGGAGCAGCAGGGGGAGTGGGGGAGGGGTGATGGAGGCGGGGAGAACAGGCAGTGGCTCAGGTGGATGAGATCCCTAATGATTTTCTTGGCCATCCTGCGATGGCCATCCTGGTGTTATAGGTGTCCTGGAGGGCAGGCAGTGTGCACCCAATGGTACTGTACATTTGGCTGAGCGTACCATCTTCTGTAGCGCCTTGCGGGCGGCAGTGGTGGAGTTGCCGTACCAGGCTGTGATGAAGCCTTACAGTATGCTCTTGATGGTGCTACTGTAGAACACTGAGGGCCCTCAGGGTCAGGGCAAATTTCTTCAGCCTCCTGACGTTGAAGTGTCACTGTCGTGCCTTCTTCACAACGGTGTCTGTGTGGTTTGACCATTTCAGTTCCTTGGAGATGTGTACGCCGAGGAACTTGAAGTTTTTGACAGTCTCAACGGCGGCCCGGGTTGATGAAGATGGGAGCATGCTCAGCCTGGTTACTCCTGAAGTCCGCAATCAGCTCCTTTGTTTTGCTGACGTTGAGGGAGAGGTTGTTTACCTAGCACCATGCCGTCAGAGTGCCTACCTCCTCCCTGTAGTGCGTCTTGTCATTGTTGGTAATCAGGCCTACTACTGTCGTGTCGTCAGCGAACTTGATGATGGAGTTGGAACTGTGAGGCCACGCAGCCGTTGGTATATAGGGAGTACAGGAGGGGACTGGGAACTCACCCTTGTGGGGCCACCATGTTGAGCATCAGTGTGGAGGAGGTAGTGTTCCCTACCTTCACAACCTGGGGACTGCCCGTCAGGAAGTCCAAGACCCAGTTGCATAGGGAGGTGTTCAGACCCAGGGCCATGAGCTTTGTGGTGAGCTTAGAGGGCACTATGGTATTGAAGGCCGAGCTGTAGTCAATGAACAGCATCCTCACATACATTCCTTTTGTCCAGGTGAGTGTGGGCAGTGAGCAGTACAATGGCGATTGCGGTAAGCGAATTGGAGAGGGTCAAGTGTGTCTGGAAGGGAGGAAGTTATGTGGTCTTTGACTAGCCTCTCAAAGCACTTCATGATGACGGAAATGAGTGCTACAGGTCGGTAGTCTTTCAGTTCAGTTACTTTCCCTTTCTTGGGCACGGGGATGATAGTGGACATCTTGAAGCAAGTGGGGATAATGACTTGAGTTAGAGAGAGATTGAAAATGTCTGCTGGTCTGCAGCTAGGTTGCTGTCTGGGCCGGCAAGGGTTAACACGTTTGAAGGACTTACATACGTTCTCCATGGAAACCATAAGCACGTAGCCCTCGTTGTCCTCAAGGGCTCTCCTTGGCAGCTCAGAGTCGTCGTTATGCTCGGAGCATGAGAAAAAGGTGTTAAGCATGTCCTCTAGGGCGGCATTGGTGTCTGCGACATGACTGGTTTCTTTTTGTAATCCATGATCGTTAGAAGCCCCTGCCACATACGCCTCGTGTCCGACCCGCTGAATTGTTCCACTTTGTCTCTATACTTGTGTTTCGCCATCTTGATCGATCTGCGTAGGTTGTATTTGTACTGTTTAACCATACAATTGTCCCCAGTCACCTTGCTATGTTTATAAGCAGCATCTCTCCTTCAGTTTCACAACAAGGCTGCCATCAATCCACCAGTGGAGGCTCCTCAGAGAAGGAAGGGGAGGACCATCCTCCTCTGTGAATTGAATAAAAATATAAATAGTGAAACATTAAAGAAGTTATCCTTTTTAGATAAAACTATACTAAATATATTCATGTCACAGCAGCACTCTGTAGAGTAGCACCATGGTGTAGCCAGAGGACAGCTAGCTTCTGTCCTCCTCTGGGTACATTGACTTCAATACAAAACCTAGGAGGCTCATGGTTCTCACCCCCATTCATAGACTTACACAGCAATTATGACAACTTCCTGAGGACGTCCTCCAACCTATCAGAGCTCTTTTTTTTGTTTTGTATTCAAGTCAATGTACTCAGAGGAGGATGAAAGCTAGCTGTCCTCCAGCTACACCATGGTGCTACCCTACAGAATGATGTTGAGGCTTTGCAAAATAGTGTGTTTTAATCAATTATTTGGTGACGTGATTATATTTAGTGTAATTTATTCTAAAAAGGATAACTTTAAGGTTTTTTAAAATTTTAATCATGAAATTCACTGAGGAGGATGATCTTCTCCTTCCTCCTCTGAGGATCCTCCACTGCCACAGTGAAACTTTATTACGTGAGGAACTATACCTTATCACGGAGTGACATTTCACTGTGGTCACGTGGGTTGTATTGGCTTGCGGATGTAAAAATCCCTCAAAATATGGCGTTGGAGACCATTCAAATTAGCCCCAAGGTTGCCTTGTTAAATCTTGTTCATTCTCTCAAACTAAATACCATGACTGTTTTCTCATTAGCTGGGAATGTTATTTGATATGTCCGATACAACATAATTTGGTCGGTATCATTACCAAGCTACTGCATACTCCTTAAAAATATACATTTCCTGTGCAAAGTGTGCTATTAGCATCGCTAGCATTCACTGGTTGAAGACAAAGTCACTTTTGAGTGTAATGACATGAATATATATCATTCACAACATTTTGACGGGAGTTATAATCCAGTTATAATACCCCCCAAAATGTAACTATGGTGTATCAATATTGCTTTAATTCAGGCTTGGCTGAACTGCTTTCAATTGGGAAAGATTGGCCCGTACCCCGATTCCGTGATTTTCATTGAAAACGTTACTTCCCCATGTGGACCTATGAAAAAGGTATTGACTCCAATTGAAAAAATTGTTAGCATTCTAATTGTCATGATAGCTGATGCTAAACAGATTAGCATCTCCTATTTTCTTAGAGTATTTCAGATAGCATCTATGCATGCGGTACTTCCGCATTCCACTGGGCCAGCTTGCCAACTCCCTGTGCTACTGAAAGCTAGCCCTGTCACCAACTGAAAATGTTGGTATGGAGCCTTGTGATTATATGCTCTTACAGGAGTGGACAATTGCAGTCCTCGAGGGCCGGATTGGTGTCACAGTTTTGCCCCAGCCCCAGCTAACACACCTGACTCCAATAATCACCTAATCATGATCTTCAGTTTAGAATGCAATTTGATTAATCAGCTGTGTTTGCTAGGGATGGAGAAAAGGTGTGACACCAATCATGCCCTCGAGGACTGGAGTTGCCCACCCCTGCACGGTCTTACACATAGCATAGAATGTGAATTATAGGATATTTAAGCTTTCATCTCACAACATAAAAAAGTTAACATTACTAGAGACACGTTGCACTTGATTGTTCCGGAATACTTCCAGAGGTGGGCAGCCAGAGCAATATCAGGACAAAATGGGTATTTTGCATGTCCAGACCTGTCATTTAAAAGCAAACTCATGTGTTTGGATGACTCAGCTCGTATGTATCTGTCAGGTCTTAACATGCTCAATGGACTGCTATTGTGGAATTATGCTTATCATTTTCAAAGGCATTGTACAAACATCAGTGTCTGTTGCTAGTAAGTATTTCAGGGTTGTATTACAGGTTATAACACACAACAACAAAAAACATTTAACGAAACACTTATTCTGACCGATAGTTTTGTATAGCAGCAATTGTGCAATTGATGCTTTTCAGGTAAGCATGAAAAGAAATTCAGACACCACGAAATCCAGCAGATAGGCTGACAGCTAACTATTGTCTTGACCAAGCTTCCTTGATGCTACTCTACCCACGCATCACAGAAAGCATTGGCAACATTCAGAGATAGCATGTTCAGTAGACTATACGAGCTGGCTCGGCGTACGCTCTCCTGGGACATTCTGGACATTCCTGCTATTGTTATTTCATTAAGGGGCCATGGATGACCTCGGCCATTCACAGCAGCTGACCTTCAGAGTCCAGACTCATTGTGTCGGTGGACACTAGGCTCTGTGGAATAGAGACCAGAATAGGTCTGTGGCCACTGCACTGCGCCCTCTAAAACAAGTACCCTCTCACCCACTTGCACGCACGCACGCACACACACACACACACACACACACACACACACACACACACACACAGACACACACAGCTATCTGAATTTTTTTTTTTTACAAAATGACAGCATTTTTTAAACTATCTTCTGGCCAGGGTTGGGGAGTAATTGATTTCATGTAATCAGTTACATGTAATCTGACAAAAAAAACAGTGAAAATATTGTAGTTGGATTACAGATACTTTTTGGATTACTTTTAAATTCAGAAAGGATGTTTGAAAAAATACATTATGACACCTTTTTCTTTCCTCAATTACATTCTATATAGCATTGGAAAAAGGTGCAAGTTTAAGTTTGTTCTACCTGAGTGAGTCTGACCACAAGTCAGAGACGACTATGATGACACACCAAATGTGTTTGTTGGAACCTTTTTGTCTTCTTTTAGGTAATCCAAAAGTAACTGAAATAAATATTAGATTACATTTAGAAAGTAACCTAACCAACCCTGCTTGTGGCCTATATCGTTACCCATCAGGGACAACCATAGCCAATATGTTCAAAGAGTATAATGCTCAAAAGGGAACTGTACAAAGAAATAATCAGATCAGGCGAGTTTCGAGTGTTATCTGTCTGTAGATAAGTTATCTTGTGCGGCTTTCTTTCATTCTTTGTGGTATCAGTCGCTTTTCAGTCTCCCTGCAAAGGCTCTCCATAATTTCATGGCAAGATCTGTGATCTGTCTGTCTGCTATTATCATGTATCATCTGTATTTACTCTGCTTTTCTATTGTTTGTTTGTTTGTTGTTCATTTGTTTCCTCAGTGATAGTTTCAAAATCTCAGTGCCATTTATTTACCCCCCTATTCCCCAATTTCCTTAATTAACTGCTGGGTCTCAGGCCTTCGCCACTCAAAGCAGTCAGTAGCAATTTATTGAGCGACGTGTGATTGCATGTGTGTGTTTCTGCTTGCTTACTGGCCTGCTTGCATGTGTACTTGTTCCTGTTAGTGATTATGCATGTGTCTGAGTTTGAGGAGACCCTCCCTCTCTCTTTGTGTGTTTGGGTGAAGAGAGTGCAGCTGCAACTCTCAAATCAAGCCCTTTCCTGAGCAGTGAGTGAATAAACGAGGGATGAGAGAGGGGAGGGTGGGACCCCTCTTCCTGTGTGCAGTGTGAAGTGTGTGCGATGCAATGAAGTCTAAAGGCGGCTACATGGTTTACGTGCGTAGACTCTTTTTGTTGCGTTACACCCATAGAAGAAGTCTGCCTTGTGTAGTGTGTATCCACTAGGGGGCTTGGGGTAAGCCAGAGTAGTTTACCAAGCAAGAGGGGCCGAGGCACTCTTTTTGACTCTAGCTCGCGACGACGTTTGAACTTCGGCACCTGGTGTCATATGCCTGTTTACGAAAGCTAGCTAGCCACAGAAGCAAACATGTCTCTCTATGAATTGCGGTTGCTAAAGTTTGAAGAGCAAGAGCTTGAACTGCTCTTACTCTTACTCAGGAGGAGAAAAAACTGAAAACCTACAAGAGGGGACGATGGAAAATACAAGTCTCTTGTCCAACCTTTGCAAAGCATTGACGAGGAAAGACATTTTCAATACTTTTGGCTCTCTGTTGCCAGATTTGACGGCTCGCTTCAGCGGCTTGCCCCTCACATCGTGTATGCGAGAGAACTCACAGCTTGCCCGTAATTGATGCAGGAAGGCTGTCTGTGACCCTTCGGCTTTTGGCGATTGGCAGCGCACAGCAAAGTATTGTAAGTTAGGAATCTCAACAGTTTGTGTCATAGTCACGGAAGTGCGCTGTGCCATCATGCATGTCCTGAAGGAGGATTTTGTTGCTTATCCCTCCTTGGCAAAATGGGCTTCACCGTGATCAACTTTGCCGCATAGTCTGGAGCAAGTTCGGCCAGCTGCCGCTACCAAGGCCAGAGTGCTTGCCGACGGACCCAAACACTGAGCCCATATGTCTTTGTGGGAGACAAAGCATTCCCTCTGATGGTAAACCTAATGCAACCATATCCAGGTAAGATATGCTAAATACATGTGACTGTACTGTACATACAGTATGATGTGAAAATTATATTATCAAAGATGTTGTAATTATATGTCTTGCATAAAAGTGATCTGGCATCCCAGTGAAAGGATACAGGCCTATGTCCAAAGCATAGGCCACACAGTTGTTACAGTACACATTTGATAGCCATCGTGTCGTTGTTCAATACTAATGGAAATAATTATTTTATTCAAAGGTTCTTCAGGCCTTGATGAAGCCAAGAATATCTACAACTACCACCACTCTCAATTTCAAAGAACTGCTTTGGGATCCTTGCTGCAAGATGGAGGATCCTGGAACGAGCCCTTGAGGTTGCCCCACAGAAAGCTGAGACCATTGTGAAGGCCTGCGTGGCCCTCCACCATTACCTTTGCACTACAGACACTGATGACACAGTCATCAACATGCTACACACGCTACTTTATTGCTATGGTACAGTGGTGAGAATGAGTGTCCAGCTGTAGGCAATAAGGACAGACCCTCAATACATTAACCTCATCTACATAGCTCATGTACAGTACAAAGCAGTAGAAGTTTACTGAGTGACTGATTCAGAACAGTAATATTTTAGTGTAAATAACCAGACAAATACATTTGCAGACCTTTTTGATATTTATTTAGGAAAATAGTTCAACGTAAAACAATGTAATACACAGGTGAAAAGTGTGATGAAAGGGGAAATTAGAGAAAAAACACAAAGTAAACAACAGTAACATGAATTAGGAAATAAGTAAATATTAAAAAAACATGCTGGTGAGAAGGGCCTGGGCGTTGGGGAGAAGGGCCGAGGAGGTGATGAACCAGGTCGGGGAGAGCGATGATGAACCAAGGGGCAATGAACCACCTGTAGATGGGCCATCAGGGCTCAACTCTGTTTCTGGGCTGTCCAAAACACCACCCCACTCCACCACCTACAAGCAGATGACGAATACATTGCACGCAATCTTAAAATATCTTCATAGGCTCCTTTTGAGTTAAAGTGCTTACTCAAAATAACAGATTTTTTATAAACATCTCAGTCTAATTAGCACACACACACACCACAGTGTCTTATTTCAGATTGTTGAACTAGCCCTGATAATCAGTATGATAACAACACTGAATATTTCCCACTCACAATTTCTCCCATCCAGAAAAGAGCAAATTCCATATGATCTAACTACGTCTAAAAACATAGGATTGGAAACACACACACTGTACAAAAGGACTCAGCTGCAAGACAGAACACAAGCATTTCGCTACACCTGCAATAACATCTGCTAAATATGTGTATGCGACCAATGCAATTAGATTTGACAAGAGTACATACCGTATTTGGCATATTATTCGTGTCTGTCTGACGATGTTTCATGTGAACACGAAACCAATCCAGGTGTCAGACAATCGGTGAGACACACACACCAGCGGCAGCCCCACTCCTCATCTCCTTCACCCTTTTCAGATTGCGAACATACCGGTCCCAAATCTTTCTCCATGTTTCTTTGATATCAGTATCAGTGATCAAATGTGATATCCGTGATATCTCCTTCCAGCTGTTGTCTTTTGCGTGTTTCTCCGAATACAACTGCATCGAAGGGTTGTAAAGCCTCTCGTATGTCTCACCAGTTTGCACAGACACTTCCTAAAACTTGTGACGAAAAACGACATTGCGACACTGCGCTACACTCTGTCAGCCCTGTTTGCGAATTCTATGTAGACCCCTTTACATGCAGAAAGCTAATGGAAGCCCTCATGTCAGGCCATTTTCTCCTCTCTACCCCCACCTTGTTTCCAATGGCTCATTACCACCACATGGTAATGCTTTCTATAAGAACATAGGCCTCCTGACTCCTCCAACCGTGTGCTTTCTTCTGGGCCCTTTCATTTTCCTATCACGCTGTCAGCTCAAGCAAATAAAGAGAGAGAACGCCAGAAGTATGCTGCTGTATAGAATGGACCATGGATGAGACTACCTTTAAAAGTACATTGAGGGTGTTCCACCAAAATAAGGTGAGTCAACTCAATGTAATTCAACCATGGAAGTATTTTTTATTAATTGTTCAAAGCTTCTTTCATAGGCCTACTTGTGTTTCTGTTTTACAGGTGTTCTGGAACAATCAGGTGGCTTCGCTGTTCAGTAGTTGGAACTTCTCAAACAGTGTTTTGCCTTCTTTACCCCAAGATAAATTAGATTTGGGCATTGTAGGAAGACACTTAATCCATTTGGGACGGTGTCTAATCATAATTTGTACTTGTGCCAATTAATCAAATGTTTCTTCCTCAGAGAAGAATCTGGCTTTTTACACACAGTTGCGAATGTGTCATTTTTGTAATCTTGCACAAGACGACTCTGTATTCATTTGTTATTCATGTACAGTACCAGTCAAAAGTTTGGACACACCTACTCACTCAAGGGTGGCTACTTTGAAGAATATATTTTGATTTGTTTCGCACTTTTTTGGTTACTACATGATTCCATATGTATTATTTCATAGTTTTGATGTCTTCACTATCATTCTACAATGTAGAAAAGAGTAAAAAAAAAAAAAAAATGAAGAAAAACCCTGGAAAGAGTAGATGTGTCCAAACTTTTGACTGGTACTGTATTTTTGGAGGCCAACTTTATAACAAATGTCACTGACTCCTTTGTGTAGCCTTATCACCAACCATTACTTCAGCGCACAGAGAAACAGTCATACCCATATTCTTTAAGATAGGGTGAGGACTTTACGTCATGCCCTAGGTGTGCAGTGGATCTATCAAGATAATTCAGTTGCAACAAATTCACTGGCACTACAGGCTGTAGCAAATGATTTATATAAAAAGATTTATCCAAAATATTAAGCCTGTGTGTGACTGCGTGTGTGGGGTCATTGAGAGACAGATGAAAGGATGGGGGAAGAGGGTGGTGGGGGTCTGAATACCCTGGAAAGAGGGAGTACAAAAGATTAGGTGCATTTGCAGATCTCTTGAAAAGGGGGTTTAAAAAGAAGTGTGCTCCAGCACATAGAATGAAAGGGTGCAAGACTGCTTTTCTCCCTCAAGCTTGGGTTTGAGAGGGCAGTAGAAAAGGCTCTTGAAATGAAAAGGCTTAATCAGCAACTTCCAGGTGGGAGACCATCTAAAACGTTTATATTACTTCTACTGTTATTGTCACAGTTATGAATTATGGGCCTATAGAATGGCCAAATCTACAAACCTTTCTTTAAAAGTGTGTTTTTCTTGTCATCACAACTGAGATGTTTAAGAAAACTGTGATCAAACCAATGAGTTCCTTTTAGCCTCGTTTCAGATCTGTTTGTGCTCTATAGCTTTGATAACAACCATACGAGTTGGTTATACAAGATCTGGGACCAGATTTCCTTTGCTTCCTGTGCAAAGATTGACACATTTCAAAAAAGCATAAACACAATGTTGTTCTGTGTGCTAAACTCTACACCGATCCTTTAATCTTCTCATTTTTTCTACTATTTCTCTTTTTTCTCTCTGCATTGTTGGGAAGGGCCCCTTAGTGACCATTTCACTGTTAGTCTACAGCTGTTGTTTACAAAGCATGTGACAAATCAAATTATATTTTTTTGAAAATGTTACATTTGTTCAGCTACAGTCCATGTGAAACATTCAAGGGTGTTAAAAGGTTTCTCAAGTTGAATAAACAGGATGAAATAAGCAAAGAGTGCTTTTGTATTGTTGATCGAATTGTTCACATGCCATGTCATCCCTGCTCCGCCATGGGTAGTTACAACGCAGTCCAAAGTATGAAAGTATGAAGAGTAGTTTATCACGGAGAGAGCTAATTGAGAGAATAATTGTTCCTCATTAAATTACCCATGGCAAGTTGCTCTTTACTGTTCTGTGCGAGTACAGAAAAATGGATAGATTGGCAGAAACATTGGGATTACAAAGCCAAAGCAAGGAGCTCTAGTGAATAAACCTTTTAAACCTTTGCCCTAAACTCCCAAATCTCTCCAAATACTGCATGCAGGGAAGTCATGCTGAAAGGTCTAACTGTACAATGTTCTAGGACTCCAGCTTTGCAGCACTCACAGTAGCACATTCTAGTATACAGAAAGAGAACATACGAAGGCAACCTGTTTTGCCAACACGGTTGTTAGGTTAATGCACTATGCAACATTGAGCTATGAGCATATCCAACCCAGTCTATGTAACATGAGCTCTTATGTTATATCAAATTGATAACATCAAATGTAAAGTATTTGTCCCATTTTTAATAGTAATCTCACATGTTTATAAGCATATTGCTCTCCACTGTACATGAACCTATGCCTGACTGCAAGGCAGAAGGATATTAATTCTTAATTTACTCTTCATCTTCTGAAAATGAAACGTTATGATCTTCCCTCGATCCTATTATATTTTTTTTCTTCACATCAGTCTTCAATTCATCTTCATTTCGTATATGTGGTAAAGACCTCCACAGGCAACAGAAAGTGCTTCATTTGCTCCTATTCTTCTCATATCTTTGTAAAAGGCTCTTGGGTATACTACTGGGACCAAATCATAAAACGAATGAAAGATTGTTGAATATGTTTCTGGATTCATCCCAAGCCAAGTCTAACTGAATATCTCTCTCCTCTCTTTTCATTTGAAATTCCCTCTTCAAAAAATGTACTGTCAGATATGCAAACAAACAATCAAGCATGTGCACAGACACACACACAAGCCCCCTGCTCCCCAGCACACACACACAAGCTCCTTTCTAGTTGCAGTGACAGGTGGCTCTTGGGGGTTTGTGCTAAAACGGCTGAACAGCTGCACAAAGGAGCCCCACTGGGTCTTTTTTTTTGGGGGGGGGGGGGGGGGTCCCCTCTCAAGCGTGCCGATTACCCCCCATCACAGCCCCCTCCTTGGCAGATGCTCCTTGAAATCCACAGGCAGGGGATAGAGTGCTTCAGTTGGAACGAGTGGAGAGATCCATTATGGAGAAGCTTGTACATTTTGTATCTTTTTCAATGCATGATGAACTAATGAAATCAAGAAATCTAAACACGTATTTCTACTCTGCTTCTATTTGGCATGCAGTCGCCGTTTGCTAAATTACCTTATAAACCCCATTAGACTGCATAACAAATATTATTGGAATACTGTGTTAGAACATACTAAAGAATTGTGAAGACGTTTCATTTTGTTGTACTTCTCCAGCATTGTTTTGGCACAGATTGGCATGGTGTTTCTGTAAGCACAAACATTGCAGTAAAAACTCTTATCTTGGGTGGAACATGGCTTGTTTAACAAGTCCTGATATAAATCAGATCCGTCACAGCAAAACAAAAGGTCAAATTCACACACAAGAACACTGACTAGAGTTGTCTCTCTACAAAGAACATTATATATCGTAGCAATGTATGCAGGATAACTTTATCATATCATTTTCTGAAATGTTCCATTATTTTACTGTAAAGGAGAAACATGTTTCATGCCAATTATTGTGTTTGGTATGCCAAACCATGTGCCAATAATTGTGTTTGGTATGCCAAACCATGTGCCAATAATTGTGTTTGGTATGCCAAACCATGTGCCAATAATTGTGTTTGGTATGCCAAACCATGTGCCAATAATTGTGTTTGGTATGCCAAACCATGTGCCAATAATTGTGTTTGGTATGCCAAACCATGTGCCAATAATTGTGTTTGGTATGCCAAACCATGTGCCAATAATTGTGTTTGGTATGCCAAACCATGTGCCAATTATTGTGCCGTTGTGCAACCTCTTCTCTTGTTTTCACTGCATGTGTCCTCACAGTCCAAATCCCCAGCAAATGTCTAATCCCTCAGACTGGAACGCTCGAGGGAATCAGCATCTTTTACACACTGTGATGAGAATCCTAATTAAAGTGAGTGTACATCCCACTCCTGAGTCAAAGGTCAAAAGATTTAGGTTGTGCATATTGGTAACATAATTCCTAGGGACTAGGGTCAGTCTAGGCCTACCTGAGATGCACACATAAGAGTTTTGAACAAAACACGTGTTCAGAGAATATCATTCTCACATGGTGCAATGTCGCATTTTATATGGTCAGTTTCCATTGATGATGGCCTTGAACTTGTGGGGTCTTTCACAAACTTCTACAAACGTGTAGTCCCAGAGAGTGTGGTCACTGTGGTGTCTTAATGTTGTTTTGAAATTGTGCAGACTAAGACCAAGGCATTAATCATAGGGTAAAACCCTGGCCTGACTTTTGGCCATGCCAACATAAAGTAACAACTGAGTTTAGACAGCAGTCTCATTTTAATTTCTGCCAGAGACAGGGGCGCAACTTTCACTACGGACGAGGACGGGGGGGGGGGGGGGGGGGGGGGGGGGGGGGGGGCATGTCCCCCCCACATTCTGAAATTGCATTTTTGTCTCCCCCAGTTTTAATAATTGGAATGTGATACCAAACGAGGCAATGGTGTGCTTTAGGCCAATGCGGACGCCTCTGAGCTGTCACGCCCTGACCATAGAGAGCCCTTGGTTCTCTATGGTGTAGTAGGTCAGGGCGTGACTAGGGGGTGTTCTAGTATGTCTATTTCTATGTTGGTGCTAATATGGTTCCTAATTAGAGGCAGCTGTTTATCGTTGCCTCTGATTGGGGATCATATTTAGGTAGCCATTTCCCCACCTGTGTTTTGTGGGATATTGTTTGTGTTAAGTTGCCTGTGTGCACGTCATGACTTCACGTTTTGTTGTTTCTTTATTGTTATGCTTGTTTCACGGAGATTAAAAATATGTGGAACTATACTCACGCTGCGCCTAAAAAATGTAAAATAATAATTATGTTCTCCCCACTTCTAAAACCAAAGTTGCGTGCCTGGCGAGAGATAATAATATTTAAACACTTCTGGAGAGTGAATTATACTTTAGGTTTTACTTTTTTCGTGGTCAATAGCAGGACAATAAGTGTGCCAAAATATACTGAACAAAAATATAAACTCAACATGCAACAATAGCAAAGATTTTACTGAGTTAGAGTTCATAGAAGGAAATCAGTCAATTGAAATACATTCATTAGGCCCTAATCTATGGATTTCACATGACTGGGCATGGGCCCACCCACGTGGGAGCCACGCCCACCCACTGGGGAGACAGACCCAGCCAATTGGAATGAGTTTTTCCCCACAAAAGGGCTTTATTACAGACAGAAATACTCCTCCTAGGCTATATTAGAGTGAGCTATGTCAATAATCCATTACATGAATACATATGTGGTCTGTATAAACAATGTAGCTGAATACAAAGTACAGTCGTATAAATATTAGAATGAGCGATGTCGCGAATAAATACTCAGTGTTAAAACGAGAAGTGACCAGTGGTTCAATGTTTCTCTATATGACATGGGACAGCAGCGATGGCTGTGCATGTGTGATTATGAGGTGTGTGTATGTGATAGTTTGTGTGTTTTTTTGTTAGTCAGTGTGCGTCACCTGATAGGTTAGTCTACCAGGTGATGCACTAATAATTAGGCTACCATATGTGACCTCTAAAAAATAGCTTTAAAAACATTTGTTTTCAATGTTGTTTGGGTGATAGCATCGTTGAAGCAGTGGTCAGGCATTCAACACATGAAAAGCATTGAATTACTTTACACTGGAATGGACCAGAGGTTGTATTCTTTTATAGACGGCTAGCTCCATTTGGAATGAAAGGGGTATACATTTGTATCATATGTGAAGTATTTGATTAAACACGTTTAAACATGTACATAGTCAAATATAAGTCATTACAACATAATACAACAAATGTATGTTATTCATTGTGAATTAGACAATGCGGTACAAAGATTGAAAATAAACGTGCTCCATAACATATTCACACCCCTACTGGCTATGGAACAGTCCGATCCGGAGGCCAGCATCTGACTGTCCGTACAATGAGCTGTCGTGTGGGTTTTACTTATTTCCCCTCTCTCCTCCCCCTCTATATCTTTCTGACCCTAAGCAATTTGTGAACGTTGATGGTATTGCAGCCAAAATAGTTACCAACCAAACAAATTGTTGTTCTGTGTGTGGCACCGTTTTTATTTTCGAAAGAGTGCTACCTACCCGGTGCGTTTCCAGCGTTTTCCATTTGGAAATAGGGGTAGTCTGCGCGCGCTGGTGAGCAACTAGAGTGACTCAACCAAGTTTCCCTTCTGTCTGAGGAATGAGTATACATACGGTCGGGAGAGGACGAGCCGAAAAGCGCACGATTGAATGAATAAAATGCAAAGCAAAGACCTCGACACCGATTTGGTGGGAAATGCGTTGCCTGAAGCAATATGTAAGTGACCTATTATTTTATTTCACGCGCGTTGAAACGTTTGTTGTTCGACCTGTCAATGAATTCGAGGGTTTTCTGGTGGCCTTTCTCACGTTTCTCACGTATCTCCCGACAAAGCTTTTTTATCGAATGACCGTCATACCGGTAATTTGCACGGTCGCTGTGCGTGTGAATGTGACATTGTTTGAGATCAAACGAGTTTAATTTCTTCTCATCTGTATCATTGTTAGGCTATGTGTGGAGTAGTCTAATAAGGGATATTTCCACGCTATAAACGTGTAACAACACATGTGATGATTTGTCTAAATGTTGATTATTAGCCTAGTCAAAAGGAAGGAAATAGAGGAAGAAGAGCTATACATTCACCACATTCACAAACAATTCATAATAGCATAGGCTAGTCCGGGTTGATTTCCGTCCAAAAAGGCTCCACAATACAGCCTAGTCTACTTCCACAATACAGCCTAGTCTACTGCCACACTGTTAATTCTTCTCTAATCCGTATGACAACAACAACACATGAGAATATGCTGGGTTTAAATCATTGGATTTTCCTCAACAGGTTTCTCAACAAATGTATGACTAGTGTCTCTAACAGCCTGACCCAAACACTGTCCATTCGATCAAAACTGAATTAATAATAATTAATACAGCGCGCTTGATGAGGTAAATCGGTGCCCCCCCCCCCCCCATGTTTACATTATGAGGTCAACGGTCTGGCATCCTTTCCGTTTTCCCCTCAACCGGCTTATCACATGAGCACCCATCAACCGGATAATGAACGGCTTCTGTTCTGTGCCATTTGATCTTGACTAGCCCAGTTCTAATGCAAGGGATTCATGGTTCATATATCTTTAATCCAGGTGGCTTCTGATCTGTAAATGAATACACATGAGTACTGTGATTTAGCCTACTGAGATTAGATGCCCTTTAATCAGAAGTGCAGAGCCACAGTGCAGGCAGGAGCCAACTTCATCATCTGGCAAGATTGATTTATTTACTCTTGAAGTCCTATGATTTTATATGTGCAAATTACAATCTGTGACTGTGTTGTCCCGGAGAGCTAGTGTTCACGGACAAAGTTATCCACTGGATATCATAAACAGTATTCTGTCAGTGGGCTTTTGCATAAGAGTGTTTAACAGTGACCGGTCAAAACGGATGTGGCAGGAGTATGAGTGCAATTGTGCATTCCCTTCGGGTACACACACACACACGCATGCACACACACACACACACACACACACACACCATAACCCTGTATTTGTCAGATGAGAGATGATCAGAGTAGCATGGATTGTCGCGTTGTTCGGGATATGCCTCCTCGCCTCTATGGCTTTTCATGTGTCATCATAATGCATAAGGACTATTATGAAGTATAATTATGAGTGAGTGAAAGACTTTTAGACTGAAGACCAGAGCACAGCCATTGATGTCATCCAGTTAAGAGAGTGTCAATGCCTATTTTAATGTTCCACTTCACACAGCCAGATAAGCAGCTCTATTTGAATACATGAATGTAGGTTTATTGTGAAATAGAGGACAATGCACTTTCTCTCTGAATCAGACATACCCGATAATCACCAGGCCCTATTTTGTGTAATAGCCTGTTGGCCAATTACCTCTGTGTGAGTAATAACACTCCCAGTAAAGAATAAAGCGGCTGGGGGTGGATAGGTAAGATCCTCAAAACGAAACCTCCCCAGAAGGAAGATGGAATTACCCAGATTCTCAGGCAATTCATGAGAGGTTGTGTAGTTGTGTCATAATGCAGATGAGGTGATGTTCACTGGTTAGAACTGAGGTTGTCTCAGAGCTAGAACCATTGCATTGATCCATTACCCTGCTCTGCTAGTAGGACAAACACACACACACCATGGACAACAGTGTCCAACCAAGAGCTTCCTTGCTACTTCCTGTGGGCTGCTGGATGGGTGTGTTGTTACTTGTTTTGGCTGAGATTCATAAGAATGGAGCTCCACCCTGTTGACCATGGAAACCTTGACCAGACCCTGCTGTATCTATCTAGCAGCTATGCCATTGATAGCCTGGTGCCAGATCTGTTTGTGTGGTCTTGCCAGCCTCATATAGTCATTGGATGACAATGACAATAGGAGTTGGCTTCAGCACACACCAATCTGGCTATGTCATTGAAGGCCGTGTCCAGGAGACGCGCCATCCTCATTATGTGCACTGTAGCCTACAGAATTCTTCTTATATGATGTCCGCCCCTTGACAACGAGCAGAAGTTGTTTCTGAAGCTGTCTGGAATGATTCACGAGGAACATGTTACATGAGCTAAAAATGTAACAAAGCGACAACTCAATACGCGCTGCCCTCTCTGACTGATGCAGTGGGGCTGCTGTAGTAGTCTCTTTAGTCCGGCCCAGGCATTGTGGAATTCTGCCTCAGTCAGGACCGTCATGACATCTTCTAATCCTTATTTTCTTTAGGACTGTGTTCCAAATGGCACCCTATTTCCTATGTAGTGCACTATAGGGCTCTGGTCAAAAGTAGGGTACTATATAGGGAATATTTGGGACGCAACCTAGATTTGCATTCAGGCACTCGCCCCTCTGAGCTCTCCTTCTCTCTGCACCGCCAGTCCGCCACTCGTTCCATGCCCTTGGAGTCGGCAATCATTTGGTCTTTCTCTCTAATCTGTTCTCTGTTGTTAACCTGCAAATCTGAGGCAGGCTGACTGGAATCAAGAGCTTTCTTTCTTTTTCGTGGCTAACTATACCATTGCTAGTGCACTCTAACCATGACACACACAAACGCCCTTGAACGCACTCACGTGTACGCACGCACGCACACACGCACACACACACACACAGACAGAGTATGCTCTACCCATCAGAGAGGGCTATAAAAATAACACTTGTCTGAAATGGTTACTGTAGACATCACAGACAGTACAGGATGTATCATATAGAATGCAGGCCTTCTGAATAACTTGTCAGGTACCTGTGAGGAGCAAAGTGAAGAGAAGCCATCTTGACATGTGAACTCTTTAGGCAGATCATGTGAATATCGATGTGTTTCGTACTGGCATTGTCACGTTCTGACCATAGTTCTTTTGTATTTTCTTTGTTTTAGTGTGGTCAGGGCGTGAGTTGGGTGGGTTATCTATGTTTTGTGTTTCTGTGTTGGTTTTCTCGTTTTGGCCTCAATCAGAGGCAGGTGTTAGTCATTGTCTCTGATTGGGAACCATATTTATGTAGCCTGTTTTCTGTTGGGTTTTGTGGGTGGTTATTTTCAGTCTTTGTGTGTCTGCACCAGACAGAACTGTTTTCGGTTGTTTCTTTGTTGTTTTGTTATTCAGTGTTCAGTTTTGATTATTATTAAATATCATGAACACTTACCACGCTGCACCTTGGTCCTCACCTTCTTCCACCGACGACAGCCGTTACAGGCATGTTCTGATATTTACTGTAAATGTCAAGTGTGTAACTGCACAGCTAATGGTAACTGCCTATAAACTAGTTGAGGGTCGGCCATAGTGTCACAGTTTAGGCCTACTTTAAATCTTAACGTGTGTAATATTGGGTCACGCACTTGCTGATGCACTGTAATGGTCAATATATCTAACCAACAGATCAATGAACTTCAAGGTCAATACTGTTTGTTGTGCGTTTATTCCAAATGGCACTATACATGTAAGTTGCCTCATTAATCAATGGCAAATATTGCTGTGACTGTACTTGCATTGTTATGGAGATATTTGAGCCTAGTTGAGCGAGAGTGTCTTCTGCCTAAAGCTTCATAGCTTGTTCACTGAGTTCCATGTTGTAGCCTACTGTTACTAACCCTAGTTTGTACAAACACGCTCGTCATCCTGGAGGATGAAGAGTCTCAGCAGACTGACAGGGAAACAAATTGTAGCGTCTGACAGGACTTTTTCTATTGTGTAACCCCGTCAGCGAGCCCAAGTTCCACCAGCCCTGTCAGGCTATCAGGCCTGCAGTGAACAGGATCACTCAGCTAGCTACGCAGGCACAGCTTCAGCTGCAGGAGCTGCTCTTACGTAATTAGGAGAATATGTGAATTGTGAAGCCAGTGTCCAGTTTTCTGGAGAGAAAGCTGCATTAGTGAGTATATTTGTGAATTAGTTAGAGATTGGTGGGCTAGGAGTCTCACGTTGACACACTTTCCAGTAGTGATGCACCGATATGACATTTTTGCCCGATACCGATATCCAATATTTTCCTTGCCAAAAAAAACGATACCGATAATTAATATTTAACATTTTTGCGGCCGTTTAAGCATTCATTGGGGTGGCAGGTAGCCTAGTGGTTAGAGCATTGGGCCAGTAACCGAAAGGTTGCTGGATCGAATCCCCGAGCTGACAAGGTAAAAATCTGTCGTTCTGCCCCTGAACAAGGCAGTTAACCCACTGTTCCCCGGTAGGTTACACACAGACACACACACACCACACTGACCAAAATGTTATTTTGTTGGCATTTACGTATGTCCCCATTACCTGTAAAACATAATCAAACCTATTTCTTTCATTAGCTTGCTGTGCTGTTTCATTGTTCATTTGTTCAGTCATTTCATTCTCAACCAGGATTTCTATGGAACGCCGTTTGGGTCTTTGCATGTCAAAAAAGATACACGTCAAATAACACTAGTAGACTGAAATAAGCTTGTTGACCAATCAGGACCTGAATATGACTGCACATCACATAATAATTTAACGTGTTCATAATTTTTTTTACATAGTTATTACACATTGATTACACTATCACTCGCATTTCATATGTCTGGTGAAGTTGTCTGACTGGATGTGTCACACTGGATGTGTCTGACGCACCTCCAGTGCTGGTCATAAAAAAAGCTAGCTAGCTCATGGATGCAAACAATGTTCTTCCCCCAAAAAATAGCAAAACGACAATCTGTTTCAGTAGCTATAGTTAACTAGCTAACTATATAGCTAGGTGTCATCATCTAAAATAACCCTAATTTATAATGAAGCAAGCCACAATAAGGATTAGCCACAATAGTGGACTTTGCGGTTAGCCTTCAAAATAAAAGTATGTAATTGACAGTGATACAAATGAATACAAATAGTAGAATTATGCTATAATTTAATAGATCATGCTAAACAAGGTTGGAATGTTGTTATATAAAATCAGCAAATGACAATAATTTGTTAATTTTACCAAAATCTGTTGAAATCACACTGGATGTATTATACTTTAGAATTGCATTGGGGGCATAGTTATTTCACTGTACAGCCTTACCTATGGATTGTGGATCAATGACATGGAGTATCAGTCTACTAAAGTTCTGTTATACTCACAGACATAATTTTAACAGTTTTAGAAACTTTAGAGTTTTTTCTATCCAAATCTACCAATTATATGCATATCCTAGCTTCTGGGCCTGAGTACACGCAAAGCCCCAAACGGCGTTCCATAATATGTCGTGAAGCTAACAGCAGGGACGCTAATACTGTGTTACTCCGGTAGGGCAACATCTGAAAAATAGCCCACTTGGTAACGTTAGTGTGTACCGGTGCTCGACCAGTCGCGAAAGCCAACATCACCCACGACAGAGAACGGTTGATTGTCAAGGGCAATGAATTCCATTATCTTGCCGTTAATGGATTTCGCCTTTGAGTTGTCTCGCTGAAATGTTCTTACTCTTTCAAATGACTGCTAGACTTGTTGACTGCTCGATCCACACAGCAGACATTGTAGGCTAGGTTAGGAATGCTGTGTTGCACGTGTAGTGCAACATTTTACGTGGCGTCATTACGTCATGTACCTACGTTACATATGTATGCATGTCAGCTTTGACATCAGTTTTTCACATCGGCGTTAAACCTGACATCGGACCGATACCGATGTTGTCATTTTTAGCTAATATCGTCCGATTCTGATATGTTCACCAATATATCGTGCATCCCTACTTTCCAGGCTTTTTCCACTCAGCTTTTTCAGAACGAACGTGAGAAAGATGGAAATTGAGGTTCGTGGACTGGAAACCAATGGCTTCTAAGATTTGGCAAATTTGCAGGTTCACATGTAAGAAAAGTCCACATGTCCACAACCTCACTTTCACATGTGGAATTGCATGTTCACAAAAATCGAATATCAAACTTGCAATTCCACACGTGAAAGGGATGTAAAAGTTTTTCACATATGAAACTGCAAGTTAGATTTTTACAAGTCATTGTTTTTCACATGTGAACTTGCAATTCCACATGAGAAAGTGAAAATCCAATTTTCAGTTTCACATGTAAGAAAACTCCAATGTTTGTAAACAAAGAAAATGTAAACAAACACTGTATAGTATAGCAAGGAAATACTTTTTAAATGCGAGAGCAAATTAATTGTAAATGGATGCAACATTTTCTATTTCAGTTTTTTTTTTTAATGTATGAGCAACTAAGTTAAACGCCTTCCTTTTTCCTGCAATTTGACTTATCTTTGGTTATGTTACCCTGGCCTTTGCTTTTCCTGCTTTTTTTCTAGTTGCAAGTTGTGGTACATTCCTTTCAGCAACACCCTGCATCCCACTGCTGGTTTCCTTCTGAAGCTCAACAGGGTTGGTTCTGGTCAGCCCTGGACTGGAGAAACTTTACACATTTCTGAAAAACATGTTTTTTTCCACCTGATTTAAAAAAATATATATGTGTAAGGGTGATCACAAATGTAAACATTGCTGTCGTATAGAGATGTAGCCTAAGATTGGTCTTCTAGCAACATTTCAGGTGTCAGATTTGATATATAGGGTCATATTTGTGGGGATGTGATCATCTTACCGATCATCTTGGGCTTCTAACAATGTCATTGTTGGATCAACTTGTTTCGCATAACTTTCCTCAGAAAATACTTCATTTCAAATGGACAAATGGATATTACCATACATTATTCCTGCATAGTTTTGAATGAGTCAGCGAGTGGATGAGACCATGTAGACCAGGGGTGGGCAAACTTTTTGGATCGAGGGCCACATCAGGATTTTGAAATTCAACGGAGGGACTCATTTTTTAGGGGACCAATTGTTTGTTAAAGTGAATTTGCTGGGGCCTCCCGAGTGGCGCAGCGGCCTAAGGCATTTCATTTGATTTTAGAATTCTTGTATTTATTGTGTCCCGCGGGCCGGATTGAAGTGCCGTACTTTGCCCCCCCCCCCCCCCCCCCCCCCCCTTGATGTAGACTGCATCCTACTATAGCCTAGTTGTTGCAGTGTTCCTTCGCTTCATCAACATCAAAGCTGGTCTAGAAAATACGTGTTTTTGCTGCTGTGTGTGTCGATGAGCTTCCGGCTAGCACAGAAATAATTCATCCTCTGAAGATTTCAATTTGCTCGCAGAGTGAGATTTCAAAAGGGGGCCCATTTTTCAATCTCTTGATTTGAGGGAGGACGAGAGAGATGGCGAGCAAATAGAATGTCTTGTTCGTTATATAATCTCATTTATCATTTCACTCCTCTGTTTTATCATCTCATTTATTTATTAGCGGTTACAGTGCAGAAGGAAGACCCACCGGAAGGATGAAGGCTCTATATCCAGTATAATCCAGTTAATTCCATATGAATGGTTCTTCTACCCAAGATTACGTTGCCAATCAAATGCCTCGTTTCCCAACATATTAATCGGGTTTACTTTTTGGGAAGAATTAAAAAGTATTTGCATGGTTAAAAGGATTAGGCAAATCCTAAATCCCCTATAGAATTTGGAAATAAAATCAGCAGAATAAGGAGAAGGCTTTGCTTTGCTATCCTATTTAAGAGGTATGGCTCGTTGCTCGAATGCTGATGGAAAGGGTTACCCTTCTAAGTTTGTAGTATAGGAACAGGAGTTTTCCAGACCACTCAACCTAACCAGGGAAAACTCTGGGCCCTAGTAATGCTGGTATGTTGTTGGTGCAGGAGGGAGGATGATTTAGAAGGATAGGGTTCGGAAGTAGTTCTCCTCTCCCACATGTTCAAAAAGGCCCTGCTCTGCAAAATGCACAGACAAGGTGGGTTTTGAATGAGGACGGGAGAGAAAGAAGAAAAGAGAGGGAGAGGCCACGGAGTGACAGAAGTCATGCCAGATTCGTAGTGTTTGGAGTCAGGTCTTTAAACAACAGGCAAGTCTGTGTAGCTAGAGAGTCTAATGTTCTTCCAATGCTAACAATGTTTGGGTGGCATTTCTCTCTTTCTTCCGGTGCACGGGCCTCCCTGTTTGTGTGTTCGCGCGTGCTAGCGGGTGTGTGTGTGCGCGCTTATGTGTATGTTTTCAGCGTGGTGTTTCTCCCTCAGAGGAAGAGTTTCAATGAGGGAGGAGAAGAGGTAAAGAAGAGGCAAAGAGATGGGGGAGAAGAGGTAGAGAGAGAAGAAGGAGAGCTCAGTGATAAGATATCTTCACCAGGGCTAAACTTCCGAATCCCCACACATAGAGATAGCATCATGTCAGCTATGGTCCCCTCTACAGCACCCAGCTGGTGTAAATCACACCATTCACACTTACCTCAGACACTGACTTCTCACAGGGGAGTGGAGCCCTCTAGCCCACCTCACTGGAAACCAGCACTCAAACTGTGCAAACTCTAAGGTTCCATAATATTTTATCAGGCTGTGTGTGGATATTTAAGTGTTTTTGACTGAATTAATCAGACGCAGCTTCTGTTCATTTTTGTGAACTTTTGACCCCACTTAAGGTAACGACTAAGCGTTGTTATATTTAGCTGATAATAGGTTTTATCGATGCACTTTTGTGGAATTCCCGCCTCCGACACGGTCAAAGGTAAACAAAAACATAAATGTTTAGAGTGAAAATGGCGGAAATAGTTACCTTTCAACCTTTTATGCTCTGAATTTTGCTGCCAGAACTAGAACCGATCATTGTTTATGTTAATTCGGGAGCAAGACCATTGCTTTTGAAATGAATGTGATCGTTTTTGTCGCCCATGCTTATGATGTTAATTTGGTCTTTTAATTAAGCACTTAAGTTGTATGCGTATTCATGCGCATTCACAGCCCCGTTAAATATGTTATTAGTCACGCTTTTAACAGGGCCTGGCAGTTGGGGTAGCCTCTTCAATCCCTTTGGTCTTCCCCACATAATACTAGCCTTCTGAAATAGGAGACCATTGATGTTTCAGATGGTTCCAGACCTATCGCTGGACCTTTAACTCCAAAGCTCCAGGTATAGTGATTAAAGGCTAATAGCAGATGACAACGAAGTGCTTTGAAGTAAATTGAGTGGCTGAGTTAAATGTAACATACAATCTAATACAAACAGCTAATTTATGGCGGAGTGGTTCCCTATAAAGTAATGGTAATTGCTGTATACATCCAGGTTTGTAAATGTAGATCGTCTGAAGAGCTCATGCATTCATGAATTTGTCATCCAAAACATTGGACAAACACTGTAGTAAGGTCTCGACAGTGTGCTACACAGAAATTTCAAACCAAAAGGACACAGAGAGGAAGTGACCGAATACCAGAGCCACATGCTCTCTAATAGCTGACCGCCTGACCCCTCCCTCTCAAAACACGAGGGGCCCTGAAACGCACACATCAGCTATTTACAAACCTTCCTCTTTTTAATTCTCTCTTCCCACCCCCTCATTCTCTCTCTCTATCTCTGTCACTCCTCAGTAACTTCAGAATAACTCTGAGCCCATGGCGTGGTGCCGTGGCCTAATTATATCACCAAACAGCTGTACCCCACTTCCCTGACTAGGTCGTTGCTGAATGCGAAGGGGTATGGTAAGAAACTAGCTCTGAGCTCCATAGCTGATTCCTATCCTGCCATTTCCTCTCCTCTCAAAATAGCCCAGACAGGCTGCTCTGTGCTATCTTGGTCTTCTTAAAGTCCCAGTCACCAGACCCAGGCCCTGTTCAGCTAAAGGAATTGGTACTGTTCTTATAAGCCACCTCAATGTGTTCTCCCCCCTGCACCGATCAGAAAGATCATTTGGTGGTGGTGGCCATCTTGTCAGAAATATCTTGAACCAAAGGTTGTGGTAGTCGTTTATTGGTTTATAAAGCACTTTGAACTTAACCTCTGACTGTCCACCAAGTGTCCTGTTGTACTATTGATCCACAGGTTCATAGTCCCGAACCTTGGCTCCATGGAAGATAGTTGCCATGCTTGTCATTGCAGTAAACTGTCCTAAAATAGTCATAAGTTTCACTAGCCTCCCATGTTGTGGATGATGGAGGCTGTACACCAGGGCTATTCAACCATATTCTTACAGGGGCCAGATTTGAAAACGTTTTTTTTTTACAAGGGGGCCAGACATTTTCTACATGAGATTACTCTTCCTAAGACCGGTATAAAAAAACGATGCACTAGCACAATTATAATCTTATTAAGCACTTTTATTCAAATTAAATGTTGCTAAAAGTTCACTTGAAGTGCTTTAAGATTAGCCTTATTCAGTGCATCAAATTGTTGAAATAATGGAACACATTTGTACTTATAACACAGGTCAACTGCATCACATTAAATCATTTCTACTTTCCTGTCCGTTTTACATGCTCTGATGGGCTGTAACTGGTATGTTGGGTGATATGTATTGACAGCACTTAATGGGCAGGACTACAGGAAAAACATTTCTCTCATTGGAGAATATTGATCAAGGGCTCCTTTTGGCACTAAACCTCACATTTTTGCAGGACATTTTGAAGAACCATTTTTGGTTCCTAGTAGAATCCTTTTGGCTCCAGGTAGAACCCTTTTGAGTTCCATGTAAAAACCCTTTCCACAGAGGGTTCTTCATGGAACATAAAATGGTTTCTACCTGGAACCAAAAAGGGTTCTCCTATGGGGACAGCCAAATAACCCTTTTGGAACCTTTTTTTCTAAGGGTCTAGGCCTTGAGAGAGTACACATTACTCTTATGGTCTGTTGTGTTCTTGTGGAAGCTATAATTAGAGCTCTTGCCATTATGCGGAGAATCTCTGAACAGTTGGGTGGGACCTTAAAAACCCGAACACTATACAGTAACGAACAAGGACTTTTGGACTCCTTTAGTGTATATTCGGTGTTGAGACTGTTCACGTGATTACTGCTGGATGGAACCTGATGTTGTTTGCCTGAAGTAATGGCCCTGAAAAGGACTATGTTTGAACGAAACAACCTCCGTCATCCTCCCACCTACAGTACCTCAGGCAGGAACACACATAGTCCCAGACACCTCCAGCATCTGTCAACAATGTCATAATGACACGAAATGACACCAATAGTGGTGCCTGGTTTTCATCAGTGTACGATCTAGCTACAGTATATGCAAGCTTGTGGAATTTAGCGTTGTAGTCCGGTTTTCCACAGAGAAACAGTTTGAACCAGCTCTTTTGTTCATCTCTCTGTCTGCTGGCTCCAAATCACTGCTAACCCTCTGGGAGAGTATAGGAATTTTGGCTGTGTCAATCGTTGGGGATGTACAGAGAGAAGAGGAATAGCAGATAGCAGAGATGTTCAATGCAGTTTTGTCATGACTAACCAGCCATCCAGGCACAGCTGGGTTTTGTAGTGGCCATCTGGCCAACAACAAGGTCATGCGATTGAAGTCTCTATTGTAAGCATGACTGTTTAAACTGTATCTGATTATCTGATGTAAACCCCCTTTATCTACCAGTTAAGTCTCTAATAGGGCTGTGTTGGGCTTGGAATGTAATGTTATGGTAATTTCACTATTGCATTACTCTTTGTTACTGTTTTTTCATTTCCTTTCCCTTTTCATTTATTTTTCGTATTGTTTTTGATACGTCCATTTTGTATGTTACCCAGTCAGTCACTACTCACTCCTAGAACAGCGTTGTCAATGAAATCCCTGCTAGTCAGGTACATCTTGAGGTCCGTCTTCAAACGCTCCATTAAATATTGACTGTTCAATTAAGGGGACTTTGGCACAATCAGTTGAGTTTGTTTGTAGAGGGTTTGTACACATCGAAACTTAAATCCACACCATTTACAGCTACTAAACAGTTACTCCTCCTAGCTAATGCCCCGTCCCGCCTCTGTGTAAACGCGTTGTGACAGGGGTGTATTTGGTGCCATGAGGCCACCTCTCATAGACCAGTGGAGGATTAATCTGGGCTGCTGCTCCCAACCCCCATGGGGGGGTTGAAGCAGGTTGCCATGGCTGACTGCTGGATAGAGTGCTCCGTTATGAATGGATGGCAGCCAAGCTGCATGGACCAGATATCCAGTTGAGGGTGGCTTGAGTGTGAAGGTCCTATCACTCCCTATTACTGCTGGGTATCTCAACCAATCAAATACTTGTGTGTGTGTGTGTGTGTATGTGTGCTGGGCATTTCATCACCACAATGGCTTTGAAAAGAATGACAGAGCTTGGGAGGAAAGCAGTTAGCAAAATGCCAGACACAAGCAAGCAATTATATTTTGTGGAGTTAAAAAGTAACCTGAAATGTTGTGTTGATTGTGCTAATGCAGAATGAAACTGTGTGCACGTGAATTAGCGATTTATCTGTTATCTATTTCTCTCTCACACCCATCGTCGCTTGAACTCTAGGAACTTGAAAACAAAGTACAAATACACTCATTTCGCAGCCTGGCAAGCCCGATAGTTGGAACTTTCAACACACACACACACACACACACACACACACACACACACACACACACACACACACACACACACACACACACACACACACACACAGTGAGAGCCTTCTGGCGCAGAATTGGTTGTTGTTGTTTACACTGCTCTTCCAATTTGTCTGGGGCCCCTCCATAGCCCCTTACATCACCCCATCCGGGGTGAGAGTGTGGGGGCCGAGAGAGGAGTGAGGGGGGTGACGGTGAGGTAATTCATTAGTTCCCTGTTCCATTCAAATGAGATGCAGACCTATTCTCTTGCGGCCTCCCGAGTTCCTCTACTCTTTTTCGGAGCAGCCCTTTTCCCTTTCCACTCTCTGATTTCACGGTTCGGGACCCGATGCTGTTTCCTACACTGTTGTTTGCCTCATTTCCATTTTGCAAGAGAACCAAGAGAGAGTTCCCACCCTGTTTACTCAGTGCTCTTTTTCTGGCAAGTTTGGTTTGAAGTCTATTTTTATTCTTGGGCTTCTATTTTGCGAGTCAGTTCCAAGTCCACATATCACTAGCCCAGATTTATTACCGGTGGTTGTCTTGCTGTGCTCGGTCCTATTTTGCCTGGTTTGGCAGGAGACGGGAAGAGAGATGTGCTTGAGAGAGCAATGCTTGGATCTATGAATATTTCCTTCCCTCCCTGTCCTATATTTCCATCATGTCCTGGGCCATGCCAGTGCCCATGATAATACCCGGGATTTGATGTTTGGGTGCAGATGAGTGACCGGCTGTGTTTGTATCTGATCTAATTGGTTGATGTCCTGGGACCAGGATCTACATGGGTTTTACCCATGTGCTTTGCTGTGGATAGCGGATATGGATATATGTTTTCTTGATAAATCCTATGGTCATTGTTTGGCGTGGCATAGGAGTTGGCATGGCACTAAAGACGGCACAAACAGATCTGGGACCAGGCTAGGGGACTCCTTAGTTTCACATTCCCATTGCCTTATGTGATGGTTTGCTTCCAAAGACAAAATCTCTTCTCAGCTGTAATTGAGTAATGTTTTTGGGAGTACTTTTTGTCCTACATTGGAGTTTGAGTCAGATGTTTGCGTTGTGGATGAGACAACATCATTGCTCTTTGTTCCTCAATGACTGCATGATGACGCCGCCTCACAATCTCACAATCACATGAGCCGGAGTTTGAAGAACAGGTAGCCAACAGACAGGGTGTGGAACACACACGCACACACACACACACACACACACATACACACATATATACACACATATATACACACACACACATATATACATATATACACATATATACACACACACACACATACACACATATATACACACACACACACACACACACACACGCACACACACACACACACACACACACACACACACAAACACACACAGTCCGAATTCCCCACTTTTTACAACCGCCAGGGCCTCAGGCACCCAGATTGGCACAGCTGATTTAGGCAGTTACTTAAGGCCTGAGTGAACAGTGTTGAGATATGAAATACCTTACATTCTAAAGGGATCAACTTATCAAGGACACAATCATAACATGTTTATTTTTTTCTGTTTGATGGCATTTGCAGCTTTCATATGTATTTTGGGCTTTGAAAATAGAAGCAGGCATGCATAAATGTTTTTTGTATTTTTTGATTGTCAGACCTTGGTTGCCTTTTCTGTCATTTTTTATCAAAGATATCACATCAGTCATTTTTATGTGAAGTGCTTTGATTTGAGACATTTATTTGGTATGACTCACTCACATTAATGGAATTGGAATTGCTGACATTTTCAGTTGTAATGTTGCCATTTTCTGTTATCTCAGTGGCCTCCGCAGCTACTATATGCAGCCGTTTTCCCAGTCAGACCATGATATGGAAAGCCACTTAGAAGAGGAAGAGCAGTGAATGTACAGCTCTGGACCTCTTTAAACAGACCAAACCTCTGTATTCTGATACCAGAGGTGGAGCCCCTAGTGGCCAGTGATTTTAATGCAGGTAAACTGAAATCTGTCTTACCTCATTTGTACCAGCATGTCACCTGTGCAACTAGAGGTGAAAAACCTCCAGATCACCTTTACTCCACACACAGAAACACAAAGCTCTCCCTTGCCCTCCTCCATTTGGCAAATCTGATCATAACTCTATCTGATTCCTTCTTACAAGCAAAAACTCAAACAGGAAGTACTTGTGACTCGCTCAATACGGAAGTGGTCCGATGAACCAGATGCTAAGCTACAGGACTGTTTCGCTATAACAGACTGGAATATGTTCCGGTAACATTGAGGAGTTTATCACATCAGTCACCGGCTTCATTAATAAGTGCATCGACGACGTCGCCCCCACAGTGACTGTACGTACATATCCCAATCAGAAGCCATGTATTACAGGTGACATCCGCACTGAGCTAAACGCTACAGCTGCCACTTTCAAGGAGCGGGACACTAATCCGGGCACTTATAAGAAATCCCGCTACGACCTCCGACGTGCCATCAAACAGTCAAAATGTCAATACAGGACTAAGATCTAATCCTACTACGCCAGCTGTAATACTCGTCGGATGTGGCAGGGCTTGCAAACTATCATGGATTACAAAGGGAAACCCAGCCACGAGCTGCCCAATGAAGTGAGCCTACCAGATGAGCTAAATTCCTTCTATGCTCTCTTCGAGGCAAGCAACACTGAACCATGCCTGAGTGCACCAGCTGTTCCGGACGATTGTGTGATCTCACTTTCTGTAGCCGATGTAAGAACTTTAAACAGGTTAACATTCACAAGGCAGCGGGGCCAGACGGATTACCAGGACACGTACTTAGAGCATGCGCTGACCAGCTGGCAATTGTTTTCACTGATATTTTCAACCTCTCCCTGACCCAGTCTGTAAAACCTACATGTTTCAAGCAGACCACCATAGTCCCCGTGTCCAAGAACATCATGGTAACCTGTCTAAATGACTATCACCCCGTAGCACTCACAGCAATGAAATGTTTTGAAAGGCTGGTCATGGCTCACATCAACACCATCATCCCAGACACCAAAGACCTACTCCAATTCGCATGTCGCCCCAACAGATCCACAGATGACGCAATCTCTATTGCACTCCATACTGCCCTCTCCCACCTGGACAAAAGGAACACCTATGTGAGAATGCTGCTCATTGACTATAGCTCAGTGTTCAACACCATAGTGCCCTCCAAGCTCATCACTAAGCTAAGGACCCTGGGTCTGAACACCTCTCTCCGCACAACTCCGACACCATCATTAAGTTTGCGGATGACACGACGGTGGTTGGCCTGATCACCAATGACGATGAGACAGCCTATAGGGAGGATGTTAGTGACCTGGCAGTGTGGTGCCAGGACAACAACCTCTCCATCAACGTCAGCAAGACAAAGGAGCTGATCGTGGACTACAGGAAATGTAGGGGCCGAGCACACCTCCATCCACATTGACGGGACTGTGGTGAAGAGGGTCGAGAGCTTCTAGTTCCTCGGTGTCCACATCAGTAAGGACTTAACATGGTCCACACACTCCTACACAGCCGTGAAGTAGGCACGACAACGCCACTTCCCCCTCAGGAGGCTGAAAAGATTTGGCATGGGCCTTCAGATCCAGTTCTACAGGTGCACCATGGAGATTATCTTGACTGTCTGCATCACCGCTAGGTATGGCAACTGGTTGGCATCCGACTGCAAGGCGCTACAGTGCAATATTCCCTCTAATTATTTTAGGCACTGAACAAATTTCAGGTCTGCTGAGTAGGGCTGGGTGATAAATCAATATCAATAATTATCGAGGTAATTACTTCCCTCAATAACGACATAAAAACGTTGAGATTCATTTTCGATAATGTCGATATAGAATAATTAGGTACAGCAGTTCATTTCACCTCTGTGACGCATATGCACTTGGAGAGATATACGCCCACTAAAAACCACTTAGCACCTCGATTGATGGAGTAGCCATTATTAACCACTAAATGAGTGATGTAGGTGAAAACAGTGGCAGTGATAGCCATGGAGAAGGAGCAGCTTCCAACGAAGAAATTATTGATAAAAAGGGTTAAACTGTTTCAGTAATTTGGAAGTGGTTTGGCTTTTTGAAGTCCGACAGAGAGCAGAGCAATGTTCGGGTCAAATTGTGCCGTAGACAGGTGGCTACGTAGTCTGGTAATACGACAAACCTCTTTCAACATCTGAAGCAAAATCCCTCTTTGAAACATGCAGGAAGTTTGAGTTTGTGCCACGGTATTGATAAATGCCCCTCAAGCACCAGCCAATCTAGGGATGTTTGCCCGAAGCAGTCAACACTGACAGCGTTTATGCCCTACAAGCAAACATCGAAAACACAAAGACATCACAAATGCTATTATGCATTGCATTGCTATGGACATGCTACCAATTAGCACAGTCGAAAAAGAAGGTTTCAAGAGGCTTATCAATTTAATTGACCCCAGGTACATTGCCCCCTGGCCGCAAACATGGAACAATTTTGCTTGTGACCTTTATTTAACTAGACAAGTCAGTTAAGAACAACTTCTTATTTACAATGATGGCCTATCGGGGAACAGTGGCTTAATTGCCTTGTTCAGGGGTAGAACGACAGATTTTTACCTTGTCAGCTCGGGGATTCGATCCAGCAACCTTTCGGTTACATGCCCAACGCTCTAACCACGGTTTGTTCAGGCATTCTTGAGTTGGAAGCAGATATGCACCTTTTAAACATTATTTGATTTATATTGTGATAATTATCGTTATCGAATGAAAAAATATATAGATATTGTGATATTTATTTGCCATATCGCCCAGCCCTACTGCTGAGTGCAAAAACTTGAACATTGTGAAAATTCTGTGCCAACTTCCAGCGTGCGTTTACTGTGAACACTGAGGCTGTACCCACCTTAAGTTACAGTTTTAACAGTGGCCTGGTAGGCTGCTGTGGCTATTTGATCACAATGTAGGCCTACCAAAGTGACCTACCATCAAAAACAATGGAGAAAAATGCATCCCATAACATTTTAACATGGAAATAGCTGTTATATCATTCATCCTACAGCAGCAGCCAATGTGTGGTGTTCAATGTTGGCCTACATTCCTTAAGACTTAAAAAAAACATGCAGGGCTTGACATTAACCTGTTTATCCACTTGTCCTTCAGACAAGGATGTGACAGAAAATGTTGTTGTGTTGTTTGATGCAAAAAACACTTTACAAAATACAATGCATTATTATTCAGACAAATCATGCTACCCTATTCCTATTGGCTACGTAGCTTATTCAAGCCTGTCTCAAAATACTGCACTGCCCCTTTAAGACAATAAAAAGCTCTTTACCTGACTCATTTTTTAAAGATGTCTAGACATGCACATGTTTTGGGCTCTTGTAGGAAGCAATCACTCCCCTATTGCTGACTACAAATGATCTATACCTGGGTTAATATTTCACTAACTAGCAAAGGATATGAACACAATGTGCATACGTTGCTACATGCAGCTTTTGCTTTGATCTCAAAACAAGCTCATCTACTCACGACCGCTCATACTGTAAACACAGTCCAGTTCAAAGTAAATGGCACAGATCCATATATGGCAATGGTCTATTTGCATTATAGGCCTACTGCAGCTCTGATTGGTTATGCCGCACCGGTCTGAGTAGAGTACGGGCTGAGTAGTGCGTGTCAATGCAATAGAATTCTACTCCGATGCGTTCTGCCTACAACAAAATATCGTGCATAGTTAGTTTTGTTTCAGTAGGCTGCACTGAAAATGGCTAATATTGCGTTGTTTCAATCACAATTGCCACAGTAAAGGGAAACGTTGATAGTGTTAACTTCTTATGGCTGCAAGGCCGACGTCGGTACACTTATGACAACAGCCAGCTCAAGTGCAGGGCGCGAAATTCAAAATATATATTTCTTTAAATATTTAACTTTCACACATTAACAAGTCCAATACAGCATATGAAAGGTACACATCTTGTGAATCCAGCCAACATGTCCGATTTTTAAAACGTTTTACAGCGAAAACACCACGTATATTTATGTTAGCTCACCACCAAATACAAAAAAGGACAGACATTTTTCACAGCACAGGTAGCATGCACAAAGCCAACCTAACTAACCAAGAACCAACCAAACTAACCAACAAACAACTTCATCAGATGACAGTCTTATAACATGTTATTCAATAAATCTGTTTTGTTCGAAAAATGTGCATATTTCAGGTATAAATCATAGTTTACATTGCAGCTACAATCAGAAATTGCACCGAAAGCAGACAGAATAATTACAGACACCAACGCCAAATAACTAAATACTCATCATAAAACATTTCTGAAAAATACATAGTGTACATCAATTGAAAGACAGGCATCTTGTGATTCCAGACAATATTTCCGATTTATCAAGTGTTTTACAGCGAAAACACAATATAGCGTTATATTAGCTTACCACAATAGCCAAAAACACAAGCAATTTCCCAGTAGCAAAAGTAAGCGATCGTAACAAACAAGCAAAAGATATATAATTTTTGACTAACCTTGATTTTCTTCCTCAGATGACAGTCCTATAACATCAGGTTATACATACACTTATGTTTTGTTCGAAAATGTGCATATTTAGAGCTGAAATCAATGGTTACACATTGTGCTAACTTAGCTACTTTTTCCCACTACGTCCGGATTTTTCCTGACACTTTTTCTGACACACATATTCTGACCAAATAGCTATTCATAAACATAACTAAAAAATACATGTTGTATAGGAAATGATAGATCCATTAGTTCTTAATGAAATCGCAGTGTTAGAATTCTAAAAATAACTTCATTACGATATGCAGCTTCGGTATAGCTAGAGTACCCAAACGTTGGGCGCCCACGACTAGTTCACATGTACGACAGATATATGAAATAGCATCATAAAATGTTTCTTACTTTTGCTGATCTTTCATCAGAATGTTGGACAAGGTGTCCTTTGTCCAGAACAATCGTTGTTTGGATTTAGAACGGCAACTTTCCCTCTTGATTTAGCACGCGCACTAGCCAAGTGGCACGGATCTCTCCATCGTCAACAAAGTCAGAGAACGGAACACGGCAAAACTCCCGAAAAAATTTCAATAATCTGATTAAACTATATTGAAAAAACATACTTTACGATGATATGGTCACATGTATCAAATAAAATCAAAGCCGGAGATAGTAGTCGTCCATAACGGCAGCTAAACAGAAGGCAATCCCACTGTCCACCTCGCGCTCCCCAGAGTACCGGAAATGAGGGACACGTCATACAAAGAGCTTGAATTCCACTTCAGACCAAGATAAACACTAAATTTCTTCTCTCACAGCCTCTTGACATCCAGGGGAAGGTCTATGAAGTGCACGTAGACTCTTACGTATCATGCCCATTTATAGGCAGGAAGAAGAACAGAGCCTCGATTTCAGACTTTCCACTTCCTGGTCAGGAAGTTTGTGCCAAATGAGTTCTGTTTGACTCACAGATATAATTCAAACGGTTTTAGAAACTAGAGAGTGTTTTCTATCCAATAGTAATAATAATATGCATATTGTACGAGCAAGAATTGAGTACGAGGCCGTTTGAAATGGGCACCTTTAATCAGAGCTACTCAATACTGCCCCTGCAGCCATAAAAAGTTAACAGGAAAAACTCTAGAACAGTGGTCAACAACCTTTTCTGAGGCAAGATCACTTTCTGAGTCAAAATGCAAGCCGAGATCTATAGCTCAGATTTTTTTATAACATGACTTAATAAACGTAAGCCTATACAACATTAACCGATTAAAAACATCACTGTAGCAATGAGGTTTGTGCAGTAAGCAATAAGCCCAATACATTACCACCTCATATTGGCTTTGCTTGAATTGCCCTTCCAATGCATTGTTGTTTGGTACATTTAAAAAAATATATATTTCAAAATTTGAAGTAGGCTATATGATCACACCGGTAATAGATCCGTTGTTGTATTACTTGTGAGGCACAGCTGAGTGAGCATACATTTAAATCATTTGCTTTTTGTTTTTATTTTACTGGGCTGATGGTGCCTGTATCTGATGGTCAGTCTCAGTAGAGGGAGAGAGCAGCAGACTGAAGGTTCGCCTCTTAACGTCCCTACGCTTTCCCTTTCCTCCACTGACACTGACCAAAAGGGGACGCCACACCGTGTTCCAGCTGATGGCGAAACTCGAGTCGCACCGCATTATTTGGTCGTTGTTGTTACTCCTATGAACAGAGAAAGTGAAATATTCCTTGATATTAAAAAAGACCCAAGCCGCTAATACTAACAACAACGCAAGCCTATAGATACACGTTCCTACTCATTCATTACTGCTGCAGTGCTTGTTGTAGCGCTGAGTGGAAATAGGAAGAATGAGCATTTTGTAGCTGATAAAAGTGTTGAATACAAAGTGTTGACAGTGCTGAGTAAGAACTTAAACATGAACTCACTCATAAAAACAGCAGCTCTTTGCTGTATTCGTTGACAGTCTCTCTCTAGTCATGGTTTTAAACGTTTTGAAATATCACAGTATCAATTTTGCTGTAGCTTTCTTTTATGCCTGCTACGTTATTGCAGACACGGTAATCTGAGCCATCCGATTGGTCAGCGTTAGGCCTATAGTGCACTTGATTTGCTCCCTGGGCCTGCAAGGAAGGCAGAGTTTGTACCTTCAGACACATGAAATGGTTAAAAATGGCAACAGTTCGCGTACCCGGCACGCAGGGCAGCTGAATCGGGTGCACCTACCGCTAACAGCCCAAGATGGATAAAACAAAATAGGAACACGAGGCTTTATTTTTTTACAGAAATATTTGCCAATGTTCTAAGAATGCCTTGTAGATCGACCGGTTGGCGACCACTGCTCTAGAAAGTTGAGTGAAGTTCAATATCGTGCTTCGCTCTGTGGGCTGATACAGTCTTCGAGGCTACTGCACACGTGCGCAGCTTAGAGGGAACATTGCTAGAGTGCGTACGGCCCAGTATATATCACTTCTATACCAGGCGGTGTCAGAGAAAGGCCCAAACAATTGTCAAAGACTCCAGCCACCCAAGTAATAGACTGTTCTCTCTGCTACTGCACAGCAAGCGGTACTGATGCACCAAGTCTGGAACCAACAGGACCTTGAACAGCCTCTACCCCCCCAAGCCATAAGACTGCTAAATAGTTAGTCCGGGTAGCTTTTGGTAAACTATTTATCTATCTGCACAGACCCTTTTTGCACTCTTTTGACTCATCACATATGCTGTGGCTGCTGTTTACTATCTATCCTGTTGCCTAGTGACTTTAGCTTATCCCTAACTACAGTGCATTCAGACCCCTTGACTTTTCCCACATTTTGTTATGTTACAGCCTTATTCTAAAAAAAAAAAAAAAAAATTCAATTGTTTTTTTCCCTCATCAATCCACACACAATACCCCATAATGACAAAGCAAAAACAGGTTTGTAGAAATGTTTGCAAATGTGTAAAAAAGAACATTCAGCGATATAGTATTAGCACTACCTTGCCCTGAGCATGCACATTTGGGCACTGGTCTCTCCCTCGAGAGCTTTTGTGGTCCCTTGCAGATATAGGCTTGGCTTAGTTAGCATCCCATAAATAATTGAGGTGATTGGAAAAGGCTATTTAACGTAGAGCTCTACATAGCTTATTTTGGAACCACAACACTCCTCAGTCCTCTCCTCTACCTCCGACAGGAAGACACGGTGAGACAAATTAGAGCTGCTCTGCTGCCCGTTGATTCTTAACGTGTCATTTAAGATAAGACGAGACGTAAGATTTAATTCAATGAGTATGGTTGTTTGTGTGTAATACGAGCGTACCTATGTGATTTTCTGTTTTTTTTGTTGCGGTGTTTGTATTGGGTTGTGAGTGTTACTGTAGCTTTCCTGTCTTATGTGTCTTGCAGGGATATACACACATAAGACACTGTTTGACACACGCTGGGCACGGGGGACACAGAGGGCCTAGATAGATAGGTCATGGAGTACATGGCAGACACACAGACAGACGGCGTGAACTGGACACCCAGTGTACAGGACCAGCATGCCTCAGATTCCTGATGCTTGTCTGTCCAACCTTCTAGGCCCTGGCCTGGCCTGCTGACCCCTCTGCTTTTCACTGTTTGTCTATATATACCCATTGCAGACCTGGGCTCAAATACTATTCGAAAGCATTTCAAATACTTTAGCTGTGTTTGATTGAGCTTGACTGGCACAATGGGACCATTTTAGAATAGTCGAAACAAGTGCAAAAACTGCCCATCGTGCACTCCAGGCAGGCTGAAGCAAATTCTCAAAGTATTTGAACGATTTCAAATAGTATTTGAACCCAGGTTTGATAGAAAGTAGCGACCCCTCAACATGGAAATCTGCAGTGTCATAGTGTTCATTATTTAGACTGATTCTAGTGGCACTTCTCGGGGTCTGTGCAAAGGCGGCTGTTAGAGTGGTAGGAACACTCCAAGTAGCATAAAAACGCATTAAGTCGGTGTGTGTGTGTGTGTGTGTGTGTGTGTGTGTGTGTGTGTGTGTGTGTGTGTGTGTGTGTGTGTGTGTGTGTGTGTGTGTGTGCGCGCGCGCACCTGTGTAAAATGCTGTTATCGAGCATTGAATTGCACTGTAAATGCTTTGCCTTGTTCTCTCGTTTTATCGAGTCTCCCTCAATGATATACTGTGCCAAAGGGATTTTCCGTGTTGAGTAGAGAGGTGGCTGTGGAAAAGTGTCAGAGTGGTGGCTATGGATTGATTTATGCAACATGTATTATGAATAATGTAAATGGTGACCGCCTTGTAAAAAGGGAGAAAGGCTCTCTCATGGGTTTTGACTGTAGGTTCTCCCAGGGTAGAAAGATTCAGGGGAGACATTACAGTACTGTGAAGGTAGTGGCGAAAAGGGAGTGCTTCAAGGTACTGTGTTTGGTCTCTTCAAAATGTAGAGAGACCAAACAAAGAAGGTGCCTATCGCTCACTCAACAGAGTTTCAGTTTATTCTGTGAGTAATAACGTGACTGAATGATTGTGAAACAGTTATTTCGAAGACAATTCGCACTTGAAAACACACCGGTTGGACAGCAGTGTCTTACCTCATAACATGCTTATTGCATTCCCTTTTTAGAAGTTGTTTTAGATGTGTTTACGCTCAGATGACTTGGGTCGCTGTCCGACGCCAGAAGGAAGCATTTGAATGGTTACTCGACAGTAAATCAAGTAATGGTTATGTCGGAATTCATTGAGTACATCTGTGCAAACATCGGATTTGCATTTTGAAAAGCACAGCAAGTTCAATTGCAGGTAGCGTGTTAACATTTCGTTGCTGTGCTGTGCCCCAATTCTGTTTGCTGTCAGGGTAACTGGCACGGGGTTACCAGGCTTGTTGCTCAGGGCCTGTATTCAAAAAGCATCGCAGAGTAGGAGTGCTGATCTAGGATCAGGTCCTGTTTGTCCATGGCATGTTATTCATGATGATATTAAAGTCCAAACTGATCCTAGATCAGCACTCCTACTCTGGACACGGATTACTAAATGCCAATACCACATAGAATATTATTCAGTGAGACCAACAGAGTGTCTATTCTCTTGGTCTTTGTATCAGCCATCCTTTCTTTGTTGTCGGGAAGCGCAGGGATGTGGGCAGCCAGAATATCACGTCCATAATGTCCCTCGTTTCTCTCCACTGCACCAAAACACCATGGAATAGTAATCAGCCAAACCTCCCCTGGCCTGCAGCACAACACAAAACAACACCTCTTCTCCTCTCATTTCCTCCGACTCTTATGCTTAGTAGTGTAAGGTTCCATTTGTATTCAGCCTACACACTGTGCCTGCAGACCGGGCTTTCTTGCACGTTTGCATCATAGACACTACACTGTATATATCATGCCGATTTATCAGAGCGGTCGCACTCAGCACTGCTACCCATTGTGCTCTTGATGACAATAGTCCTCAGGTGTTAATGAGTCTGCTATGATATGCTCCCTCAGGGGTATATGAGAGCAACACAGTTCCTGTCTGTCAAAGACTGCACTGGCTGTGACCTTTGGATTCTACCTTGCCATATCTAGCCCAGGGAATGTAACACGTACGTGAAGTAGGGTAAAATAGTAAGAAGGGGGGGGGGGAAGGTTGAGTGTATTTTTTTCACCTACCAGTGTTGCGGTTGTGTGATGTGTTGGCTGGGGTTCACAACGTTAGTTGAATAACTTTGCTCAATACGACTGTAATTTTCTAACCTGGCTATTAGATCACTGAGAGAGGCAGGGACTTTTGAATAGGTTGATTGCTTTTTATATCGAAAGATCAAATGCAAAGCAATCATAGCTATTGTTAAAGTGGATTTAAAACACTTTCTCATCCACTCAAAAGGGCACATCAGGAGTTTGGTTTTGGGGCATTGGGATATTGTCTCTTCCTCGTGAGTCAGTTTGATCCATTGAGATGTGATCTGTCTTTGTCTGAAGTCTGTGACGGAGCCAGGGTGGAAAGAGAGGTTAGCTTGATCATTACATAGTTCCAGATTTCTCACTGTCCCATGTGGATGACATCACAACCTCCCACATTTTCAGAGCATAAGAGGGAGGAAAGAGGGGGAAGGAAAAGGAAGCCCGGTGGTGGTAATCTGGGGTGGTTGAGACTGGAGAGTGACTTCACCCATTCGGCTTTAGCCAAAATAGTCTCAAACCCCCAACTATGTATGGGCTCTGCCATCTACTTTTGCTCTCGAATGGGGAAGCTGTGTGATTCCTTCACTCTGTGTTCTGTCAGGACATGCAGTTCTGTTTGTATTCTGTGTAGGCTAGGCTTTGTGTTTTGGTTGAACTTATTTTAACTTATTTGTTTGGTTTCACATGGGTTTGTGGTGTGCATCTAAGTTGGCCACCTACTAAATCCCCTTATGATGAGGGATTCTAGTTGTCATCCTCTGCACGCTCTCTCTCTCTCTCTCTGTCCCTCTTTCTGTTTCTCTCTCCCTTTCTCCATGTATCCCCCCTTTTTATATCTCCTCCCTCTCCCTCTCCTCCTTCTCCTTCTCCGTCTCCCTCTCCCCCTCCCTCTCCCTCTACCTCTTTCTCCCCCCCCATCTCTGCCCTCTCTCTGTGCCCTCTTTCTGTTTCCCCCTCTCTATATATCTTCCCCTCTGACTCTTCTCCCTGTCATTGCAGTGTGTTTGGCAGCAGGCCCGGTGCCATACAGAGATACCAACAATGGCTCCTCTATCTCTGAGTACATCACTGAGCTCATCCACCTCGCTGGCCCAGTACTTATTTAACAGTGGCAGGCTTTGAGAAGGAGACCGCTGTGTATCTGTCTCATCTCAGCAGAGCTCCCTCATAGACTCGTCTGAGCTCTGGCTGGTCTTTTCCATGAGCTGAGCTCTGGCTGGTCTTTTCTATGAGTTGAGCTCTGGCTGGTCTTTTCTATGAGCTGAGCTCTGGCTGGTCTTTTCTATGAGCTGAGCTCTGGCTGGTCTTTTCTATGAGTTGAGCTCTGGCTGGTCTTTTCTATGAGCTGAGCTCTGGCTGGTCTTTTCTATGAGCTGAGCTCTGGCTGGTCTTTTCTATGAGCTGAGCTCTGGCTGGTCTTTTCTATGAGTTGAGCTCTGGCTGGTCTTTTCTATGAGCTGAGCTCTGGCTGGTCTTTTCTATGAGCTGAGCTCTGGCTGGTCTTTTCTATGAGCTGAGCTCTGGCTGGTCTTTTCCAGGAGTTGAGCTCTGACTGGTATTTTCCATGAGTTGAGCTTTGGCTGGTCTTTTCCAGGAGTTGAGCTCTGGCTGGTCTTTTCCAGGAGTTGAGCTCTGGCTGGTCTTTTCCAGGAGTTGAGCTCTGGCTGGTCTTTTCCAGGAGTTGAGCTCTGGCTGGTCTTTTCCAGGAGTTGAGCTCTGGCTGGTCTTTTCCAGGAGTTGAGCTCTGGCTGGTCTTTTCCAGGAGTTGAGCTCTGGCTGGTCTTTTCCAGGAGTTGAGCTCTGGCTGGTCTTTTCCAGGAGTTGAGCTCTGGCTGGTCTTTTCCAGGAGTTGAGCTCTGGCTGGTCTTTTCCAGGAGTTGAGCTCTGGCTGGTCTTTTCTATGAGCTGAGCTCTGGCTGGTCTTTTCCAGGAGTTGAGCTCTGACTGGTATTTTCCATGAGTTGAGCTTTGGCTGGTCTTTTCCAGGAGTTGAGCTCTGGCTGGTCTTTTCCAGGAGTTGAGCTCTGGCTGGTCTTTTCCAGGAGTTGAGCTCTGGCTGGTCTTTTCCAGGAGGTCTGATGTCAACAGAGGGATGCAGGAGAGCTCAGTTATGACTAGAGGAGTAGCTAGGAGGGACTGGAATGCTTCTCGTAAAACCTCAGTACGTTATTGCTTGAAGTAACATAAATATATGTAGCACTCTCGGATGATGTGAATCAATTCAAATTTAAAGTTTAAATGTCAAATGGTGTTTATATTGTTATACGCTGTGCTTCATGGAGTGGGTCCTTCTTTTTTTGTGGTAATAATGCATTGGTCCTCCCTGTTGACTCTCTCTTCGTTGCTGAGGTAAGCAGCAGGTTGCCTGAATGCCAGTCTTATTTTCATCACTGCCTCAAGCAGACCATAACATGTGTAATTCACACAGGTTTCGCTCTGCCAGGTGCCTGCCAGCATCCCACAAAAATACATAGTGTATGTGATGGAGGAGGTCTGGTCAGCTGTGTGTGTCTCTCTGGCCTTTCTAGGGAGTTTTTCCTAGCCACCGTGCTTCTACACCTGCAATGCTTGCTGTTTGGGGTATTAGGCTGGGTTTCTGTACGGCACTTTGTGACATCAGCTGATGTAAGAAGGGCTTTATAAATACATTTGATTGATTGATTGAGGTAGACTATACGACAGATGGCAGGTGACTGAGAACGACAATGTCAATATGGAGGAGACCTGTTCCCATAGAAATAGAATGGCTAGATGGGCATGACCATTCTAGTCATTCAATTTCTATACCCACCTACTGCTCAGTGTCAGAGTACAATTCAAAACAATATAGCTATACTGTATAGGCTACATGCAACTAGGTTCGATACTAAGTACATCATAATGACTTCCCAAAGTCATACACTATTTGCTTCTTCCAGCATTGCTGCGCTGTGTGGCATTATCATACTTGCCACTGTGTTGCACAGAAGAGAGTACATCTCCTGTCTGTGGTCCTTTGTGACATACCTGCTCCACCGTCGTTGTTTTTAGCCCTGAATGAATAATTTAAAACACGTTGCCCCAGTGTTTACCCAGAGAGACTATGTGGAAGAAACTCGGCTCAATGCTGAGTGTTGCATAGGGAATGTAGGGCGACAGTGCTGAGTGGACAAAGGAGCCACATATTTCCCCCTAGGACTTTGTGAGGCCTCCAAAGCCTGGGCAAAGTTATGTTTGAGCAGGGAGCTTCAGGTTCAAGCTGCCAAGTGTGAGTCACACTGCCACTGAGGCACTGACCCAGCCGTAGAGCTCTCGCAACCAACACCCTGTCCAACTGTTTCTATGCCTAAAGGTTTTTGCAGGCGCCACCTGTAATTCCATTGTGGTCACAGGATGAAATGCACACACAAAGGCCCAATTAAGCTGTACACACACAATAACAAACTTTGTGCCATCTAATCAGTGTTCAGTACACTCAATAAGACAGACAATACTTTTTAGTATGAAACTACAGATTACACCTTTAAAATGTTCTGTTTGGCTAAATTAAGGATGACTTTTGTCATAAAGAGAGGAACCTGCATGTATTTTGTCCCCCCCCCCCTCTCTAAATCAATCCGTTCCTCCCCGGTAGAATCATCAAGAGGCAGAGAGGCAATTGACTTGTTTTGTTCTGCCAGGGAGAGAATTCACTCAGCCCTGACTGTCGATTAATCAGCCGGTCGTTCTGGGAGAGGAGCGTGGGGTAAAGTTAGAGAAGCAGACCAGAGATCCGAGATCTTGTAGCTATTAGTGTGCTTAGTGGACTAAGCATATCTTGAGTCATTTAGACTCTTAAGGTTTGCCAGTGGGTGAGATGTATCATATCGTTATTGCCATGATGTGCTTTATCATTCTTGTGTGTTTATTGTTTTACATTATTGAGGCTGAGTTAGTTGAGTAGCTCAGCAGAGACCATAACGCATTTTGATCTCATACTATGACTTGCTGGTACAGTATGTATGTACAGTGATCTGCAGGTATTTGCGTTACGATCATTCGCATGTTATAGGATCCTATGCATTTTATGATCATAAGCATTGTGCTATATAAAGTTCCTCCATGGAGAAGGGGTTTCCTAATCAACCTTGATTCCACCTGTTGCCCCTGTTACCTTCTAGAGACTATAAAGTAGATCAATACAACGTCACTCAGACCCACTTCCAGACAAGCGGCTGTTTTGGAATGAGGACAGGTTGAATTCCATCTCTATATTGTGGTGTGTTAACTAGAGGTCGACCGATTAATCGGAATGGCCAATTAATTAGGGCCGATTTCAAGTTTTCATAACAATCGGTAATCGGCATTTTTGGACACTGATCATGGCCGATTACATTGCACTCCACGAGGAGACTGCATGGCAGGCTGACTACCTGTTATGCCAGTGCAGCAAGGAGCCAAGGTAAGGTGCTAGCTAGCATTAAACTTATCTTATAAAAAAATAATCAATCTTCACATAATCACTAGTTCACTACACATGGTTGATGATATTACTAGTTTATCTAGCTTGTCCTGCGTTGCATATAATCGATGCGGTGCCTGTTAATTTATCATTGAATCACAGCCTCCTTCGCCAAACGGGTGATTTAACAAGCGCATTTGCGAAAAAAGCACTGTCGTTGCACCAATGTGTACCTAACCATAAACATCAACTCCTTTCTTAAAATCAATACACAAGTATATATTTTTAAACCTGCATATTTAGTTAATATTGCCTGCTAACATGAATTTCTTTTAACTAGGGAAATTGTGTCACTTCTCTTGCGTTCTGTGCAACAGAGTCAGGGTATATGCAGCAGTTTGGGCCGCCTGGCTCGTTGCGAACTGTGTGAGGACTATTTCTTCCTAACAAAGACAGTCAACTTCGCCAAACGGGGGATGATTTAACAAAAGCGCATTTGCGAAAAAAGCACAATCATTGCACGAATGTACCTAACCATAAACATCAACTCCTTTCTTAAAATCAATACACAAGTATATATTTTTAAACCTGCATATTTAGTTAATATTACCTGATATCATTCATTTCTTTTAACTAGGGAAATTGTGTCACTTCTCTTGCGTTCATTGCACGCAGAGTCAGGCTCGTTGCGAACTAATTTGCCAGAATTTTCCGTAATTATGACATAACATTAAAGGTTGTGCAATGTAACATGAATATTTAGATTTATGGATGCCACCTGTTAGATAAAATACGGAATGGTTCCGTATTTCACTGAAAGAATAAATGTTTTGTTTTCGAAATGTCAGTTTCCGGATTTGTGTATTTCTGTATTTCTGTGTGTTATTATGTTATAATTAAGTCTATGATTTGATATTTGATAGAGCAGTCTGACTGAGCGGTGGTAGGCAGCAGGCTCGTAAGCATTCATTCAAACAGCACTTTCGTGCGTTTGCCAGCAGCTCTTCCCTGTGCTTCAAGCATTGAGCTGTTTATGACTTCAAGCCTATCAACTCCCGAGATTAGGCTGGTGTAACCGATGTGAAATGGCTAGCTAGTTAGCGGGGTGCGCGCTAATAGCGTTTCAATCGGTGACGTCACTCGCTCTGAGACCTTGAAGTAGTTGTGCGGCTTTTGTAGAGCGATGGGTAACGATGCTTTGAGGGTGGCTGTTGTCGATGTGATCCTGGTTTGAGCCCAGGTAGGGGCGAGGAGAGGGACGGAAGCTATACTGTTACAATGGCAATACTAAAGTGCCTATAAGAACATCCAATAGTCAAAGGTATATGAAATACAAATGGTATAGAGAGAAATAGTCCTATAATAACTACAACCTAAAACTTCTTACCTGGGAATATTGAAGACTCATGTTAAAAGGAACCACCAGCTTTCATATGTTCTCATGTTCTGAGCAAGGACCTTAAATGTTAGCTTTTTTACATGGCACATATTGCACTTTTACTTTCTTCTCCAACACTTTGTTTTTGCATAATTTAAACCAAATTGAACATGTTTCATTATTTATTTGGGGATAAATTGATTTTATTGATGTATTATATTAAAATAAAATTGTTAATTCAGTATTGTTGTAATTGTCATTATTACAAATAAATAAATACATTTTTAAATATCGGCCGATTAATCTGTATTGGCTTTTTTGGTCCTCCAATAGATAAATCGGTGTTGAAAAATCATAATCTGTTTGACCTCTAGTGTTAATGCTTCTCACTCTGCCATTTTCTCACCTGGCTTATTTTTCTCTCTTTCTCTGACCAGCTCCCCACCCGGCTCAGGACCCAAACCCCACAAAGGAAGACACTGAGGGGTTGACAAGCCCCCATAAAACAGGCCCAGCCCAGATAATGGAAACCTACACGAAAAAGGACAAAGAAAAGAAAGTGGGGACCCACACAAAACTGGACGTCATCCCGAAGTCACCTGCTACACCGACGTTGCCCATGCCTGGCTCAAGTCCTAGCCCCATACCTAATAAAGGTAAGTCGCCCTATAATGTGGTGTTACCAGTAATAAAGGACATGGTGTGAAAATGGCTGCCCATTAGCAGTGGTGTAAAGTACTTAAGTAAAAATAATTGAAAGTACTACTTAAGTAGTTTTTGGGGGTACTTTACTTTACAATTTATATTTTTGAAAACGTTTATTTTTTACTTCACTACATCCCTAAAGAAAAGAATGTGCTTTTTACTCCATACATTTTCCCTGACACCCTAAAGTAATCGTTACATTTTGAATGCTTAGCAGGACCGGAGAATTGTCAAATTCACGCACTTATCAAGTGAACATCCCTGGTCATCCCTACTGCCTCTGATCTGGCGGACTTACTAAACACGAATACTTAGTTTGTAAAGATGTCTGAGTGTGGGACTGTGCCCCTGGCTACCAGTAAATAAAACAAAACAAGAAAACAGTGCCATCTGGTTTGCTTAATATAAGGAATTTGAAATGATTTAAAGTTTTTCTTTTACTACTTAAGTATATTTTTGCAATTACATTTACTTTCGATACCTTAGTATATTTAAAACCAAATACTTTTAGACTTTTACTCAACTAGTATTTTACTGGGTGACTTTCACTTTTACTTTCTGTCATTTTCTATTAAGTATCTTTACTTTTACTCAAGTATGACAATTGGGTACTTTTTCCACCAATGCCCATTAGTATGTGTTTCTATCTACCATAGAGGATCTGAAGTAGTTTATGACCATTTTCAGGGGTAGTAACACAGCATTAGATGTCCATGGTTGTGTAATAAAGGCTATCTTCATGTGATTATTGAGCAATTACCTCTGCACTCAGTTGATGTCATCCGACCCCTCGGGAAAACCAAATGGTTCAGTCCAGATTTATCCTGACCACATGCTTTCAGTGCTGGGGGTAAATCCAATAGACCTGGTGCAGGGGGTTAGTTACAGCGCTTACAGCTCACAAGACAAAATCCATTAAGCTAGAATTGTTTTGCAGTAGGTTTATAGAATTTGGCCAGAATGCTTTTTTGTTTGTTGTTGTTGAGTGGATGACTAATGCTATTTGTGTGTAGCTCAGTTGGTAGAGCATGGCACGCCAGGGTTGTGAGTTCGATTCCCACGGGGGAACAGTATGAAAATGTATGCACTCACTAATGTAAGTCGCTCTGGATAAGAATGTATTTGCTAACAGGCTAATCGCTAACAGGCTATAGCTAGCCTGCTTGCTAATCACCTCCGGTCTCTAATATAAATTGGAGGAATTAACCTGACTGGGCATCACATTTCACAGAGTGATGCCAGGGGGCGCATTTAGCCTAGCTTGACCCGCTGTTGCACCATCACCACGTTTGTTTCTACAATGCCACTACTTGTCCTGGCCCCAGCACTGTAGCACATGCAAACACTAAGAAACGTGTTTGGGTGGGTTTTGTGAACATAGTCTTACTTCCTCTCTGCCCATTTTATTCTTTGCCCATTCATCTATTGACTGTGGTCATGGTCTATTTAACTGTAGCGTGAGGGGGCAGAGCTAAACCAAATGAGTTCTACTGACTAACTTCCCGAAATGATCACAATAACACCAAATTAGAAATCTGGTTTTGGTGTGCCAGATCAGATACAGTCAGATCAAGGAGCTCATTTTAGCGACGTTCTAATTGAACTGCAGGATCCCTCAGTAGATAACAGATCTCAGATCAGCTTTTGTAAAGTAAAATATATTGGTAGCACTTTACTTAAAGCCAACAGGTATAATGCTTTATAACCTATCATAAGCCTTTGTAGTGTCTTGTGACAAGGGTAATAATGTTATGTCTCTGGAAGGTCTGTTGGAAGCATTTGAGCACCAATAAGTCAACAAACTTCAGAGACAGCACATTCTAAAAGGGCTTCTGTCACTTCCTCTCCTTCAGGTTGCCTTCCTGCTCAGTCATGCAAGCTAACTTCTGTGTTTTATCTTACCCCGAGGGTAGGAGGGAAAGGAAAAGGACGAGAAACAGTCTGCAGCTCTTAATTAGCTCAATTAAATGGCAAGGCATGTATTTGGGAGCACTACTTCCATAATGGCCTCTTTAATAAACTTTGGCACATCTCAGCCTCGGGTCTGACAGCTCATGGCACTTGGCCACCGGCAGTCCGTTGCCTCCCTGGAGGTTTTCAAGAGATCATTAAAGGACCAGGGATTTTACTCTTCAGGGGGCTCTGTTGCTTCAGTTCAGCCAACCACACACACACACACACACACACACACACACACACACACACACACACACACACACACACACACACACACACACACACACACACACACACACACACACACACACACAGCTCCCCCAAACCCCTCTCCATGGCACTTGTTAATTGTTGCTATGGAGAATTGGTTTTTACTGTAACACTTTCTTGTGGATTTCCCATGGACATAAATACAGTGCCTTCAGAAAGTACTCACACCCCCTGTCTTTTTCCACATTTTGTTGTGTTACAGCCTGAATTTAAAATGGATTCAATTTAGATGTTTTGTCACAGGCCTCCACACGATACCCCATAATGTCAAAGTAGAATCATGTTTTTGGAAATTTTAACAAATGTTTGAGTCAATAAGTATTCAACCCGGGCGTCAGCGTAGCCTAGTGTTTAGAGTGTTGGATTAGTAACCGAAAGGTTGCAAGTTCGAATCCCCGAGCTGACAAGGTACAAATCTGTCGTTCTGCCCCTGAACAAGGCAGTTAACCCACTATTTCTAGGCTGTCATTGAAAATAAGAATTTGTTCTTAACTGACTTGCCTAGTTAAATAAAGGTAAAATAATAATAACCCCTTTGTTATGGCAAGCCTAAATAAGTTCAGGAGTAAATGTATGACAACATCATCTCTGAACCACACACATACAATTATCTGCAAGGTCTCTCATTCAAGCAGGGAATTTCAACCACAAAGACCAGGGATGTTTTCCAATGCCTCACAAAGAAGGGCACCTAAAAAAAGCAGACATTGAATATTCATTTGAGCAAGTTATTAATTACAATTTGGATGGCGTATCAATACGCCATGTCACTACAAAGACAAAGGCATCCTTCCTAACTCAGTTGCCGGAGAGGAAGGAAACCTCTCAGGGATTTCACCATGAGGCAAAGGGTGACTTTAAAACAGTTTCAGAGTTTAATAGCTGTGATAGGAGAAAACTGAGGATGGATCAACAACACCGTAGTTACTCCACAATACTAACTAACCTAATTGACAGAGTGAAAAGAAGGAAGCCTGTACACAAAACAATAGCCTAAAACACAAGGCCAAATCTACACTGGATTTGCTTACCAAGAAGACAGTGAATGTTCCTGAGTGGCCAAGTTACAGTTTTGACTTTAATCTGCTTGAAAATCTATGGTGAGACTTGAAAATGGTTGTCTAGCAATGATCAACAGCTAATTTGATAGAGCTTGAAGAATTTAAAAAATAATTCTGGGCAAATATTGCACAATCCAGGTGTGCAAAGCTCTTAGAGACTTACAAATAAATACTCACAGATGTCATCGCCGCCAAAGGTGATTCTAACCTGTATTGACTCAGGCGTGTGAATACTTATGTAAATGAGATATTTCTGTATTTCATTTTCAAAAAATGTGCACAAATTTCTAAAAACATGTTTTCACCATTGTCATTATGGGCTATTGTGTGTAGATGGGTGAGGAAAAAAAATATATAATTATTTTTTTAAATTTTGAATTCAGGCGGTAACACAACAAAATATGGAATAATATGAAGGCTTACTGAAGGCACTGTATAGCCAGAAAACGATGCCCATCTTTGTCCAATGAGAGAAGTGGTCCATTTTAAAGGATACCCATTGGATATGCCCGGACAACAGTTCCCTATACATTCAACTCGGAACCCAGAACCAAATCCTGTGTGCGCTAGCTAGCTACTTTGTCTTTACAGTCTGCCATGACATCTATGGATCAAACTGCTCCTCTAATCCTTTCAAAAAGCCAAGTAAAACAGATGACAGAGAACCATATTGTTGAGATTTGAGGAGTGTGCTGCTAACAGTCTGGAACCCAAACACGCTGCAGTGTTTCTGGGTCAGCTTGATTCTGTTTCTGTCTCGGAGGCTCCTGTGGGTGACTCATCGTGATGGTCAGGGCCTACACACACACACACACACACACACACACACACACACACACACACATACACACACACACAGACACAGACACTAGCGCTTTTTACAGCCCTATACATAATCAGAAGTAGTGTCAAAGTGGGTCAGAGGATATTATAGGGATATTATGCTGTTCTGTCCTATCTGGCGGATTGTTTCAGCACTGTGATTATTGTGTTTTAATGTGTTAGAATCCACTGAAGTATGAAGAAGAATTCAACTTGGCCAGTTAAATGCCGATCAATTGTCACGAAACGGTAGTAATTAGTGCTTGGCATTTGAGAATGACATCATAGCAATTACGGTATGGTGTTTTCATCCAGGGAGCTGTTGTTTAGGTCACAATTATGCAATGAATCATATACAACATGATCGTCTAATTATATGAATCATTTTTTGATTATCATTCAAAAGCAATTGGGGTTAAATTGGTAATTGGTTATGGGTCGGTGGCAATGTTCCACATGGAATCCATACCAAACAACCCAGAAGGGTGCAGTAGAATTCCTGTAACGGTAGGACTATGCTCCCCAGGCATGAGTTAAGGTGCTCAGAGGAATGCAGACACCAGTGGGAAAAGATGAATCGACACTTTTTCCAGTCAGCACCAATCAGAGACTTTTGAACACGTACAGCGACTTGCAAGACAGCTCTGCTTGAAGATCGAAGAGGACCTCTATAGAAACTGATTGTTCTGATATGCAATGGTTTTTTTTGTCTCGAAGTTGGACAAAGAACATCTCTCCCTTCCCGAACGTGATTGTTTATGTGTTATGCATTTCCTCATAAGCCACTAACGGCTAAATTGAATGCTGGAAAGAACATTGTTGACTTGGCACAAGTGAAAAATGAACTCGGTTTACAGCCATATCCTGTCTAGGTTTAGGTGCGTTACTTAACTGAAAGCAATTACATGTTCACTCATGAATCCTTACCAGGACACTGTAGACAAGGTGTGCCATGGTGTGACTAACCACCAGTCCTAATCAGAGTGTTTTCCACATTGCTCATTCACTTCTGTTAGATACTAGGGTGGAGTCTCTATCTGGCTCTGGTATAGTTGGCAGATTTGACTGCCAGCTTCCAGCGTTTTATCGCTCTGCAGATGTGGGGCTGGATTGGGGCTCTTTTCTCTGTTGTACAATGACCTCTCACATTCACTTCCTCGCTCTTTCTCTCGTTCTCTCATTCTCACCCTAGACGCAGTGAAGTCAGAGGACAGACAGAAGCTGGCCAAGGAGCGGAGAGAGGAGAAGGCCAAATATCTGGGTAAGCTGAGATGGGGGTTGAGAGGAGGAAACTCTGTACACAGGGAGAGGATGCCCCCTAGTGTTGGGGGGTAAGGGGTGGTGGCAGATTTAGTTTTAGGTTATGTCTGCGTTGGCTTTGTTTTCAGACCTACACATGGTGTGCACATGTATCACAGAAACATTTGGAAAAACGTCGAAGGAACGTCAAACCAACCTAGGCTGTGGCTCAAGCTCAAGCTGAGCACTTCAATGAGAACCAAAACCAAGCCAATGATTTAGTATTTGGCTTTCAAGACACATAACAGTTTTCAACGTGCATGCTCCAAATAAATGTTCATATGCATTTTATTAAAACAATAGGCTAGCTAACCCCTTTTTTGTTTGAACTCACAAACGCTTTAACGATCCCCAGCTCTGAACTTATATGTTTAACCCAACGTCAATTGATACAGACTTGTTTTCAATTGATAGTAGCATAAGTCAATGCCCTGCTTCAAGTTGCCTTAACAATTCTCTGGCTCTATTTCTTTTGTCAGTCAAGATGGCTGCCTGTCACCCGCTTGAGTGTTTTTGTTTGTTTGTTTCACAAGCCACGCTGTCCTTGGCTCTAGTGACACCCTGGCGACGTGCACTGCTTTGCATGATTGACAGTTGCTCTTGTCTTCTCTTTCGCCCATCTCCCCTCTAGACAAGCTTGGACAGATACAAGGTAAACCACGCCCTATGTGTCCATGGTGGTAGTTGGTAGTGGTGGTGGTAGTGGTGGTGATTCTCGTTGTCGTGACCTGCATTTTTGACCTGTTACCTTGATTGATTTTAACAATTGTGTCTGTTTGTCGCTCAATCACCCTCTCTACAAAAAATATTTTGAATGAACTTTCTACATTGCCACGGAAATGATTGCTTCACGGTACCAGGCAGCCATTGTGAGTGTACCAATGAGTTTATCAGTCAAATTGCCAGGGTTAGAGGATCCAAACCCATTCTATTCATTCTATTTCTATGTGAGCTGCTGCTGCAGGGAGGGGGGTGTTGCCTAGGCAACCAAAAACTCATTTTCTACAACACCTTGCTTGTTTCAACAAAGAGCAAAGTTGTAAATAGTCCATGTTACCGCATAAACGGACTCAACCTCATGAATGCTCGGCCGTACGGTCTTCAGTTAGCTGTTCGTTCCACAAATTTGTATATATATATATATATTTTCTTTTTATATAGTTATGAGGGTTATTTTATTTTCATGACGGTCTTCCTCCATATCCGTCGGTTACATGGTTATATGGTAATTGTACCAGCCCCACAATGTGTTGGTGCACATTTTTGTTCGTAGGACGTTAGCCTAGTGTCTACTTCCATCACATGTTTTCCTTCCATGTTGAGTCAATGATACAAACTAGGTGCTTCCACACAAGTGTTGTCCCTGAGTTAATTAAGCATTATTTCATCCCATCATGTATAAACATACTGGGCAGGCTGTTTTTTTTGGGCATTATTTTGGCTACCATGGCTATGCCCCCATAGGATGACAATGTCCCCCTCCACAGGCACAAGTGGTCACTGAATGGTTTGATGAGCATGAAAACGATGTAAAACATATGCCATGGCCGTCTCAGTCATCAGATCTCAACCCAATTGGACACTTATGGGAGGTTCTGTAACGGCGCCTGAGACAGCGTTTTCCACCACCATCACCAAAACAACAAATTATGGAATTTATTGTGGAAGAATGGTGTCACATCCCTCCAATAGAGTTCCAGACACTTGTAGAATCTATGCCAAGGCGCATTGAAGCTGTTCTGGCCCATGATGGCTCAAGGCCCTATTAAGACACTTTATGTCGGTGTTTCCTTTATTTTGTCAGTTACCTGTATAATTATATAATTTATTATCACTCTATGCAGTTATTTAGCCATTTTATACAGGAATTATAAAGAGAGGATGGGAATCAAAAGTCACATCACCCTTGCTAAACGGCAAATGTGTTCATACTTAATCTCGGGATCCCAGATCCACATCTCACATTTCCTGGCCAGCTACTTTATTAGTAAACATTTATGTCAACAGTCTGTCATGAGAGACTCGTTTTTAGTCTAGTCTAAAAACTTTCTCTTGTTCTCTCATTCTCACCATAGACGCAGTGAAGTCAGAGGACAGACAGAAGCTGGCCAAGGAGCGGAGAGAGGAGAAGGCCAAATATCTGGGTAAGCTGAGATGGGGGTTGAGAGGAGGAAACTCTGTACACAGGGAGAGGATGCCCCCTAGTGTTGGGGGGTAAGGGGTGGTGGCAGATTTAGTTTTAGGTTATGTCTGCGTTGGCTTTGTTTTCAGACCTACACATGGTGTGCACATGTATCACAGAAACATTTGGAAAAACGTTGAAGGAACGTCAATTCAACCTAGGCTGTGGCTCAAGCTCAAGCTGAGCACTTCAATGAGAACGAAAACCAAGCCAATGATTTAGTATTTGGCTTTCAAGACACATAACAGTTTTCAACGTGCATGCTCCAAATAAATGTTCATGTGCATTTTATTAAAACAATAGGCTAGCTAACCCCTTTTTTGTTTGAACTCACAAACGCTTTAACGATCCCCAGCTCTGAACTTATATGTTTAACCCAACGTCAATTGATACAGACTTGTTTTCAATTGATAGTAGCATAAGTCAATGCCCTGCTTCAAGTTGCCTTAACAATTCTCTGGCTCTATTTCTTTTGTCAGTCAAGATGGCTGCCTGTCACCCGCTTGAGTGTTTTTGTTTGTTTGTTTCACAAGCCACGATGTCCTTGGCTCTAGTGACACCCTGGCGACGTGCACTGCTTTGCATGATTGACAGTTGCTCTTGTCTTCTCTTTCGCCCATCTCCCCTCCAGACAAGCTCGGCCAGATACAAGGTAAACCACACCCTATGTGTCCATGGTGGTAGTTGGTGGTGGTGGTGGTGATTCTCGTTGCCGTGAGCTGCAGTTTTGACCTGTTACCTTGATTGATTTTAACAATTGTGTCTGTTTTTCCATCTCAATCTCTACAAAAAATATTCTGAATGAACTTTCTACATTACCATGGAAATGATTGCATCACAGTACCAGGCAGCCATTGTGAGTGTACCAATGAGTTTATCAGTCAAATTTGATTCATTCTATTTCTTTGTGAGCTGCTGCTGCAGGGAGGGGGGCGTTGCCTAGGCAACCGAAGACTCATTTTCTACAACACCTTGCTTGTTTCAACAAAGAGCAACGTTGTAAATAGTCCATGTTACCGCATAAACGGACTCAACCTCATGAATGCTCGGCCGTACGGTCTTCAGTCAGCTGTTCGTCATGTTCATTGTCCTATATGTTCCATTGTCACAATTGGGAGTACAAAGCTGGAAGCTGCTTAAGTAAAGAACCTCAGAGAAGTAACATATGTGCCTTCTGTTAAATCCAGCCTTCCTCATCATAGTAAAGTGTAGTAGATCTTGGATGAAATGGGTTATACCATCATGGATCAGTCTAATTGTCAGTCCACTGGGGTAGGAGGCCAGGCAGAGGGTTTCTCCCGGATCTAATTCCTTCATTCACTGAGATTCAATCTATAACCTTGTGTTTGCAATCCCAGCTAGGAGGCAATCCCGGCTAACAAGGCCAGTCTTGTAAAGTATCAACAGCTGGAGTGTAATTGTGTCTTCTTCAAATGTAGGCTATAAAGTGAAATTTTTGTGTGTTTTTTTTCTCCCTCAAACGAGATGGGATTTTCTCCCTGAGTAATGCATGAAATGTTCACTAAGCCGCAAGAAGACGCGTTTGGCCCTGTGACCGTATGAGTTGTCCGTTCTTGGCTCTCTGTAGAGTGTAATGCATACTTAATGTTGACAGGGAGGGCACGGGACTCAGTCAATGATTATTTAATGGCTCTAGCTGCTGCCTAGCAGACCAGGATGTTGAGTGTCAACGTAGGGAAGCATTAGGGGAGATGAAGGGAAGATCGTATTTAAGTCACATCCACAGGGGGAATGCAGTGCTGTTGATCTCTTCAATATATACACACACACACACACACACACACACACACACACACACACACACACACACACACACACACACACACACACACACACACACACACACTTTTTAATTGGCTCAACTGCCACTACGCCATCCTATTCAAACCATGTCAAGGCTGATATCAGATCACATGGGGATGTTAGTAAATGACCGAAGATCAGTTATTAACTGAAAGTATCCATTTATCGCACAAAATAATTGTCTATTTGACACCGGCATTATAAAAAATTCCCTATGGCGTTGTCTTTCTCCTACTCCTCGATGCTATGTGTGTTCTAGGTTAGCATGGCCGCTGCGCTGCTCCCTGGCAATGTGCCAAGATCTCATGTGGGCCTTGTCAGTGTCACACTCACACTGTCATCTATTTGACGTGTGAGGGCGGTGTGCAGTCTGTCATGCTCTCACTGTGACACGTCGCTGTGCCTTTTGAGTCAGTGGAGGCGAGAGCTGTGTAAATCTCCATCCGAAGCCAGCCCTGACATGTAGCCTCTGTGGACACTGGAAGCCTCGCTTCTCCTTCCTCTTCCCTTCTCCCACACTCCCTCCATCTCACTCCCCATACTTCAGATTTCCACAAGGCTGAAACCCCGAGACAGTCTACATGCAGTTACCTCTACTGCTAGCCCTTGAAGCTTTGCCTCGACAGAAGTTAATAATATGCCCTTGCCTTACTGGAGTTAAAGTACTGTTATTAAATGTTAATTACGTTGAACCGAAATGCACACTCACTGTAGAAGATAAGATGTGGGAACTCATGTTGTTAGTGCTGGGGCCCTCTGGTCTGCTGTGGCACGGTGTGATGGTGCTTCTTGAGCCTACTTCTCTCAAATAAAAGCACAGCTGTGCGTTTTGCGATAAATCTAAGCGTTTGCCTCCAATGTTGCCCCAGTATTCCCCTAATGTAATCGGATAACCAGTCGATTTTGTTGCATCAAGTACGCCCCACAAAGAAGCTGATCCTTCATGGGGGTTTATTCAATAAAGCCAAAAGATATAGTCGCTTATGTGCAAAGAGAGAGAAGCACAGTGTGTCCCAAATGGCACCCTGTTGCCTATTTAGTGCCCTATTTCCCTATAGGTCTCTGGTCATAAAGTAGTGCACTATGCAGGGAATAAGATGCTATTTGAGACGCAGAGGCAGTCATAGAGGTGGTGGCGTAATACCACCTTTATAAGCCCTCTTTGAATGGCTCAGGGGGTGGGGACGCTTACCATATCAAAGTTTATTGTGCAGTTTATTGAAACCGGCGCGTGATGCGATTAACGCGGTAAAGTGTCAGTCCAGGGGTTACAGCCGAACCTTGCATAACGCTGCCTCTCTGGCGCTCTGTGCAAAGTTAAGTAATTCAATTTATATCTGAGGGATAGTGGAATTTCCCTGTTGAAAAGAAACACTGCTTCACACACCCACATTTTGTGGCATTTGAGATTTTGAAGCACAGTCAACATCAGAGTGAAGAGGCATTTGTGTGTTATTTAAAAGTACTTAAGATACTATTTACCATAGATTTGCTTTTGGAAGAAGTACAGTTTTTTTATTGAAACAGATTAAAACACAAGGGACTCCATTTTTGTGTCCATAGCAAAACAACATTCAAATGTTGGTCAACATCTAACAATGTAACAGGGCTCTGCCTATCATCTGCAAGGGTGTTGTATTCAAAGAGAGAATAGAAGATTCTCAAATAAGTGGGACAGGAAGAGAGAGAATGCTCCCGCAGGTGGCTTTCACTTGTCCAGTCATTTCCAATCAGTGATTGCCTCAAGGAAGGGAGAAATGAAGGACGCACTTTTGAAATAGTTGAACAGGGCCTCAAAGAGCGAGAGAGAGAGTTCTCTCTTGATCCCAATTTTGTTATCTTGCCTCTCTAACCCTCCTGATTTGGTTCTCCCGTAGCGGCGAAGAAGTCCCAATGGCTGGAGAAAGAGGAAAAGGCCCGGCAGCTGAGGGAGAGCCAGCTGGACGAGCGGCGCAGGAAGCTGGAGGAGCAGCGGATCAAGACAGAGAAACGTCGCGCTGCCCTGGAGGAGAGGCAGAAACAGCAACTAGAGAAGAACAAGGTGGGTTGTGAGGGAGAAGGGTGAAGTACCCTTAGACGCTAATCTTAGGTCAGCTTAGCATTTTCCTCACTAACGGCAAAGGTTAGTATTGGGGGAGGGGCAGCTGATCCTAGATCTGTACCTAGGGGAAACTTCACAAGAAGAGACTGAGTCAGAGAATCATTAACTAGTGCTAACCTAGTATTTCTCCATGTTTGGTATGAAGGAGCGGTATGAGGCTGCCCTCCAGCGGTCCACTAAGAAGACCTGGGCTGAGATCCGTCAGCAGAGATTGTCCTGGGCCGGAGGCCTCAGCCACAACTCCAGCCAGAGAGAAAGTGAGTACCTACCGCTGAAACAGGAACCCAGAACCCACCGAGCCAGACACTGCCGAAGCCTCTCCTTCCTTCAAAGACAACTGCCTCACCTATACACATTTGACACTATCTTGCCGAGCCAAAGGACTGTTGATGGCTTGGATCATTTCTTTTCACATGGTCCTTCCCAGCACAGTTCCAGCAACTATGGGGGATGCGTTACCAGGCCAGTGCAGTACAGCTCGTTTTGGCTCGCTTCAGTAGTGTGAAAAAGGGTACTACTGTGCAGACATTCACATTCTACCGAGACATATTTTCACAGGCTTCCGGTTGTTTTGCACTTGAAGTAAACCATAAATTAGGTCACTCACTTTACACTATATAGTCAGTTAGTGACAGTCAAACTTGAATTCCAGTCACCTTCAACCCTATTAAGCAGAGGTGGTTCTCCGTGATTCGGCCTGGCATCAATCAGCCTACACGGCTGAACAGCTCCCTCTCAACCTCATCACAGATACGTAGTTATCTCCTAATTAAATCACTCTGAGATATCTCACACACACACACACACACACACACACACACACACACACACACACACACACACACACACACACACACACACACACACACACACACACACACACACACACACACACACACACACGACAGGTGGGTTGATGTCCCTATCAGCTCTTGCTGGGATGTGCTACACTACAGCAGTCTAATTTCCCTGTAGACGGAGGGAACATTGGCTTCATTCCGCGAGGAAATAGCTGGGTAATGACAAGGCTGAGGTGAATATGAGATGTCCAGGCATGTTTGAGGTGTATATGTGTGGTGTGTGTGTGGGATATGTAGTGATGCCCTGCGAGTCACAAACAATTCTGACCAATGTTTTCCCGGTCTGCGTTTGTGCGACATACTCAAAAGTCATGTTTCTGTAGGGTCTCTGGTGATTCAACAGTGTACCATTTAAAAAAAAAAAATGATTTTATATTATTCATATTTTATTGAAAGGAATAGCTAGAATGAATATAAGTAGCGTGAAGGGTTCGACTGGGATTCGAACCCACGTTAGCAAGGTTACATACTGTATGTGCACAACCAACCTCAGGCACATAGTGTAGGCTACTGCATGACTGGATGTTTCATTCAGGGTCATTAGCCCCTGATACAGATAAAGTATTGGTTCTTCAATGTGTATGCTGGTACTTTAGAGCCTGCAGTAAGCGGGGCTTTATCAGTCATCAACACACATCAGAATAGTGGTTAATTCATGTTTAGCTAGCATTGATTCACGTAGCCAAATACCCCTTCAAGTCAAATGGAGTCGGTAACAGCAATGCACTTGGTAAGAGGTGCATGAAGCAGGGATGTCTCTCTCTTTCGCTCTCTCTCTCTCTCTTCCTGCTGTTCTCCACCTTTGCCAACTCTTATGGTCACACTGAACATAGACGTTGGCAAGGCAGCCAAACAAATCTGGGACCAGACTACGTACTATATGAGCCATGAGTAATGGCAAATGGCAGCCTCCTCTTTCAGACCCAGTGCTGTCGAAGACCGAAAGGTAGAAAAAAAGAGGGAAAGACTGAACCGTGACAAGCGTTAACAAACAGGAGACAGTGGACTACTGAGGATCCAATAGAGTTATTTAGGAAGAGGCAGCAGAGTGCTCTATTGGCCTGCAGAAAAAAGACCTCTCCCTGCCCATCTCCAACAACAACAGACCCATATCTGACGAGGGACATTTAGGACAGAGACATCCAATTCCCCCATTAACATTAGACTGTACTGTCATATGTCTAGTGGCATTTAATGAAGGGCACAATGTTCACTCGATTAGTCTCCATTAAAGGGTCTGGGGGGATGGTGTTTAATCAGTGGGTTGTCTCAGTAGTTCCCTCCACTAGGTGTCAGTTGTGTTACACGTGTGTCAGTTGTGTTACATGCGTGTCAGTTGTGTTGACTGACATTGGTATTTGTTTGTGTAGTACAACATGTTGTGGTAACAAAACTGTTACTACACTGTTACTACTTTGTGTACGGCAGGACTCAGGTTGGGACAAAGATGGGACGTGTACTCTTTTACATTCTAGTCATGTCATCGCAGGTTAGACATATGTGTTCACAGGCCATTGATAGTCAGTCGTTTTCAGTGTTTTGGTGTCACTCTTTCACAAACAGTCAAGTGTATCCATTTTGAATATCAACACCTAACTGAATGAAGCATGACCCAGTAGACTCAACACAATATTTCTTTAAATATATTTTTTTAGTGCGTAGAAAAAGCTGCATTATTTCCCTCTACCATCAATTGTCTGTTTTCAGATTGTAATTGATTTTTGGTGGAGGCTCCTCGAAGTATACTTTGACATGACACTTTGACAGTTAGAATTTCTATTCTGTTTCCCGTCCTCTCCATGCGGAAAGGAATGTAAAATAACACTGTCAGATGAGAAACGTTCAACACAGAGATTTTATTATTTTGTTTCTTTATTGAATCAGAAATAGTTGCCCTCTGGAAATACACCGTTTTGGTATTTGGATGTTTGCTGTATGTATGCGTGTGTGGGGGGATTGATATCACCGTGACACATCCTGGAGGCCTCCCTCCCCTGTGTGAAACAGTGTGACCCACCATCTCTGTGGACTACTCTCTTGGCTTCGCAGGCAGATGCTCGGTGTCGGCGGTCAACCTGCCCAAACACGTGGACTCGGTTATAAACAAGAGACTCTCCAAGTCCTCCGCCACCCTCTGGAACTCCCCCAACAGAAGTAAGACACGTCACGCCCCCTCTTCCGGGAACGCCCACTTTTCATATCCGTTCCTTCACATTTTTTTTTCTCCCCACTGTCTCCAATCCAATCGCTTGTCTGTGTTCGATGGTTGATTACCGAATCATTTTCACCTTCCAAATTCAAATCCACCCTTGTTTTTTTTCTTCTGTGGTTCATGGGTTATGGTTTTTCTCCCTCCCTCTGCATTTTGTTCAGTCCCTGCATTTATATACTTCATACTTTGGTGTGAATATATGGGTTCATTTACGCTGTCTTCATATTTTTTTGTCCCACATTTTTGGTGTTCTTGGTTTATTCATTTGCTGGTGATGGTCATTTCGTGCTCTTTGGTTTGTGTGTCAGTCGATGTTTTTTCACTCACTGGAAAGTCTTGGTCAATGTCTTGAATGGTGATGGTGATGTGTTAATGGTGACGGTGATGTCTTGAATGGTGACGGTGATGTCTTGAATGGTGACGGTGATGTCTTGAATGGTGACGGTGATGTCTTGAATGGTGACGGTGATGTCTTGAATGGTGATGGTGATGTCTTGAATGGTGATGTCTTGAATGGTGATGGTGATGATGATGATGATGAATGGGTTTTCAGGCCTATGCTATCCCGAAGTAAATACACTTTACTTTGCGGAACAGTGTTTCAGTGCACCTAGAACACCACTGCAGGTGCAGGGTTCTTTCAGAAGTGCATGTCTAAATAGGTCACATAGGAACTTTAGTGTTTAAAATAAAAAAGTCGGCCACTAAAGGATGAGTCAGCGTTTTAAGCAAAAATTCTGAAAACTCCACATGAACACCTGTGATGCTTGAAAATAGATTAAGGTGACTGCTGAAAGCGTAACCCTCTCCCTCTTTTCCTCTCCTTCTCTCCCTCTCTCCACCTACCCTATCTTTCACTCTCGCCTCTCTCGTCTCTCTCGTCGTCCTCTCTCTCGTCTCTTCCTCTCTGTCTCTGCTCCTCTTCTTTCTCCTCTACCCCCTGTTTTTTTGATTCACTCATTGTCTATCAAAAGCTCACTCTCCTCTTTTTTTTATTTCAGTCTCTCTCTCGCACACTTTCTCTCTCTCTCTATTTCCCTCTCTACTGGATAACCTTATTGTCCTTCAGGGCAGGTTTAATAGGGAAGTGGGACGTGATTTAGTGTACTGTAAAAGACCCAGTAAACCTCTGCGGTGGACTTCTTTCGTCTCTCTCTTCCCTCTCCTCTCTCTCCTCCCTCGTTTTTCAATGTCAATGTTCTGAACTGCTGCCTCCATAGCCAGAGGGGTTTTTGCTAACTCTGGCAGTGCTTACTTTATACTGCTCTGGTATATAGGTTGTGATCTTCCTCCCTCTCATGTTATTATGCGTCTGGAAGTTTTTGAGGTCTAATATGGAACCCACCATTTCCTCATAGAGCATAAGAATGGGGCGTAGGCCTGGGTTGGTTTGAGGCTTTATTTGGTGTGAATGTTTACTAGAGACATAAGGGTTTATGCGGGTGAGATATTGTCTTATTTGATCTGTCATTATAATATATAACGTAGGAAAGCTAACTGAGCAAAGCTTAGCTCGTTGTCGATATTCCATATAAAAAAAACGAGAAGCAAAAGGCCTTTCTGTGACACTGTGATGACAATGCGATATTGGATCATTATATTTGAGTCATTTACTAAAATGGGGTTGCAATAGTTATCGAACAGTTAGTGGGTATAAGGTGCATATTAATACTGTTTGAACACTGACGTCGTCTGACGTAGCGAGACAGAAGTGGGGATATTCACGGTGGCTCTAAGAGGCAAACCGGCTTTGAAAATGAAGCTGGTTTGCCCAACCTGTTAGTGATCCCTTCGCGCGCCAATCCCTTTAGCGGGATCGATTTGACAACATCCAGTGAAGTTGCAGAGCGCCAAATTCAAACTACAGAAATATCAATATTCAAGATAACCGAAAATATAAGTGTAATACATCAAAATAAAGCTTAACATCACAAATGGTCCTTATGTTCGATAATGTCCTTCTTGATATCCCCAAAATGTCAATTTATTTGACGCGTTTGATTCAAAAATACACCGGTTCCAACACTGCCCAACATGACTACAAAGTATCTAATAAGTTATCTGTAAACTTGGTCCAAACATTTCAAACAATGTTCCTAATCCAACCTAAGGTATCCTAAAACATAAATAATCAATAAAATTGAAGACGGGATATACTGTGTTCAATACCGGATAAAAACAACGTGAAGCGCGTTCCAGTTCACGCGCACCAAAACAGTCCACTTGGCTTGACACAGAACAGACCTACTTCTTCATATCTCAAAAGAAAAACATCAACCAATTTCTAAAGACTGTTGACATCTAGTGGAAGCCATAGGAACTGCAACCAGGTTCCTATTTAATAGGGCTATTCAATAGAAAACCAATGGGAAATACTATGACCTCAATTTTATTTTCCCCTGGATGGTTTGTCCTCAGGGTTTTGCCTGCCAAATCAGTTCTGTTATACTCACAGACATTATTTTAACAGTTTTAGAAACTTTAGAGTGTTTTCTATCCACATCTACCAAGTATATGCATATCCTAGCTTCTGGGCCTGAGGAACAGGCAGTTTACTTTGGGTACGATTTTCATCCGGATGTGAACATACTGCCCCCTATCCCTAAGAAGTTGATGTCATCTGACGTAGCGAGACAGAAGTGGAGATGTTCACGGTGGCTCTAAGAGGCAAAAAATGAAGCTGAAAATGAAGCTGGTTTGCCCCTTAAGGCCAGCATAGGACTTTGAATATATGTGATAAAATTGGTCGTGTTTGTCCCCTCGCGCAGCCCGTAGCCTCCAGCTGAGCCCGTGGGAGAGCAGCATTGTGGACCGACTGATGACGCCCACCCTGTCCTTTCTGGCCCGAAGCCGCAGCGTCGCCAGCGTGCTCAGCAACGGTAAAGGCCGTAAGTAGTTATCACATGATAGATGAGACCTGCTATTGGCGAGGTTGTTTATAATTTAGAACAGCATTCGTCCAACCTCCCCTCTTGGCCCCCAGCACTACCATGTATTTGATCATTTGTTCCAGTCAGAGCTAGCGCATCTGATTCCACTTGTCAACTAATCATCAAACCCTTGAATGAGCTTATGAACTACAATAATTCTGGAAATGACACAATTGTGAAACGTTTGAGGGGCACCGGCGAGAGGTTTGAGAAACACTGATGTAGGGTATGTGAAGTGATGTGTGGCAATGAATAGCTTTGTTGCATGTGCTCTGCTTGTGGTTTTAGAGATGGGTGTCATATTTATTTCTCTTCCTTCCTTCTCTCGCCTGCTCTCTATGTGCCTCTCCTTCCCGTCCCCTCCAGAGTCGCCCCTATGCCCTCGTTCGGCCTCGGCCAGCCCGCTGACGCTGTGTGCCCACCGGCCTCACCACCGCTGCTCCGACCGCTGGAGGGTGACGTCCAGCACGCCCGACATCACCCAGCGCCGACGCGACTCCACGCCGGTACGTCAACCATCCTTTTTTATTTCCTTTCGTATTTTTCAATTTCATTGACTAGATAGAGAGATACAAATCGAAAGAGGGTCATAGACAGTGAAGGGCACAGACAGACCGGACTTGACAGGCCTGCATGGTCCGAAATCTGGAGCGCCGACTACTACCATCCCTTACCGTTTATACACAATAGAACACCGTTTGGCACTTTGAATAAGCTAGAATGTACTGTGTATCTTTTGGTTTTGAGCGAGAGATGTTTTTATCCACATTTATACCTTTCTGATGGTTTGTGTCTCTGTCTCTCTGCAGATAGAGAAGAAAAAGAAAGAGAAGAAGGACAAGGAGCGGGAGAACGAGAAGGAGAAGAGTGCTCTCAGCAAAGACAAGGTGCTGAAGAAGAGACAGTCCTTACCCAGCATGAGGCACAGACCGGACCCCAGGTAACCTGCTCTCACACAGTACAGCACTAAACACCCTTTACACACTACTGAGCCGAACCAAGCCAAGCTGTACTGTATTGGCCTGGTTGCACATCCACCATAGTTGTTGAAAACTTGCAGGAAAGGTCCATGTTTAAAGAACATATACAAGCCAGCACAGCATATGTAGATTGGGTCGACATTATAGTGTGAATAGGGTATAAGACTAAAATTAGAGCTTAGAGTGTTTGCTAAGGTTAGGGATACAGTAAGAGACAAAGATAACCATGACTGTGAGTGCAGATGGTAAAACCAGCGTGTCTGTGTGTTTAAGTGAACTCAGGATAAGACTGAAAAGCATGAGGCCCCTGAGCCAAAGGATATTTATCCAGCGCGTTAATCATAGCCGGCCGCGGGACATGGACATGGATGGGGCTCACTGACAGATGGAGGGAAAGGAGAGAAGAAAAAAAATGGAGAGAGAGAGAGAGAGAGTTTTTACTGTTCATGTTTATTTCACTTTTGTATATTATCTACTTCACTTGCTTTAGCAATGTTAACGTGTTTCCCATGACAATGAAGCCCTTTGGATTGAATTGAGAGAGAGATGAGAATGCCAGATGCCTTAAGGAAGAGAAGTACACACACACACACCACTCTGGTATAATGGGACTTTCCCCTCCGAGCGGCGACTATTACACTGTCTACTGCTGAGAAACCATCCCATAATGCTCTGTCACAGACCACACAATGTTACACGTGTTAGGTTGTGTCGTGTCTGACCCTGCTACCTGGTGAGGTCATGTTTATTGACTGCTGTCTGAGACTTGAGGTTAGGGAGGCACATATGTAACAGAAACAGTTTTAATAGTATTACTTCAGTGGAGGTATTAGTGGTAGTCTCCTTGCTTGATTGTGTATAGAGATGGACTATTTTTTCATCCCTAGGGCTGGATATGACTAAATGTTCGACTAAACTTTACTTAACCGTTGTTTGCTTATTATTATTTACATATTTCTAATTATTTCTAATGATTTGTCGGACATACTGTGTGTATTCATGTTTTACATAATAGCTCTCTTACCCTCCCTCCCTCCAGTCCTAGTCCCTTATCCAGACAGCGGGCTGCCTCACCCGCCACTACTCCTAGAGGAAGACCTTCCTCCTCCTCTCCCAGCCCCGCTGCCTCCCCCAAACCCCCCTCTTCAGCCCGGGCTAGCCCCTCCACCCCCAAGGCCCGGCCCAAGAGGGCTAGGACCCCGGCCCGGGTGGACCACGGGCGCACCTCCTCCCCCGTTCCCCTGGAGAGGGCCAGGGAGACCCGCGGCCGTAGGTCAGCCACGCCCGAGGAGCCCAAAGGCAAGAGTGAGTATGCAGTAGGTAGTTAATACCCCCAGGTGGAGGGTTATATGTGTAAGTAAAGTGTACTCCTCTTACAGGGATCACAACTGTGCAGGATCATTTTAAAGGGCTTAATCAGCGTAACCACATTCCCTTTAAGTGGGGGGGTGTATTGTTTATGTTGTTGGAATGAGTTCAGTTGTAACACTAGACGCGTAACTCTTGGCGAGCGCGAGACACTCCTTTTCATTTCAATGAAACACGGGCGTAGGCAGTGCGGTTGGCGACAGACTTGCGCTGCTCAGTGTCAAATGGCTCTCTGGTTCTATTTTCAAGATTTCTAAGTAGCTCACTTGATAATGTGGTTCGCCCTCTGCTCTCGTTGGTCTTAAGTTAAGCTTCCAGTGTAGCAGGGAAACAACCCACTGCTCCTGCAATGGCCCAGTGTAGTTCCTGTGTTTTATCACATTTTAAGCCAGTTATATTTACATTGACATTAAGCTCTGTGAATGGAAGTCCTGTCTTCAGTCTAGTTATGGTGTGGTTTGTGATGGTTTGAAAAATGGTTTGAAAAATATGGACTCACTCACCCTAGATAATTTAGAATCTGGTATATTTTATATGCACTTGGCACACAAGCCGTGAGAACACTATATACCCATATAATTCGGTACCTTTTCATTTCCCCCTGACACAAGTTGGATTTTAGTGTGTCTGTTTTCTATAGGCCCTGCCACGGCTGATTCATACTTTGCTTCCTCAGTTCTTTGTGGTTTGGCTCAGTTCCAAGCTGGAAAAAGTGAATGTGTGTGCGTACGTGCGTGCATGTCAGTGCACTGTAGCGCCGGCCCAGCCACAGGATGATTACCGTCGTGGTTAATTAGGCACGCCGACAATGCCAGCTTCTCTGTCTTTCTCTCCTTCACACACAGCGAGGAACAGCAGGGGGGGTGCTAATTACTGAAAAATGCTATAATTACAAGTTTACAGAATCCAAAAATGTATGTTTCCATACTTTGCCACTGTTTGAATTGAGAACATCACAGCGTGTCTCACGTCAACCAAGAGGAATCTAGACCAGAGGTCTAGTGTACTTGTCTTAATGTAATTACACAGTTTTATCAGTGTTTCAGCTTAAAGAAGACGATAGTGTGAACAGTGATTTGTCTTTAGAAAACTCTTATTGTATTTTCCCATTCCTCTCCGCTTTTCCTGCTCGATTCTCTCTCCAGGCTCCCCCGTTCCTTCAATCGTGGTATCCTCCGCTCCGGCCACGCCCCCTTCGCTGAGTACACCAATCAGGGCGGCCACCGCCACTCCTTCTGAGGTCCCTCCTTCCGCCCAATCAACCCCCAGTGTCCCTGCATCGTCCCCAGCCCCAGCCTCCTCGTCAGCCAAGCCCATGGCGGGCACCAACAACCCAGAGGAGGCCGCCCGGATCCTGGCCGAGAAGAGGAGGCAGGCCCGAGAGCAGAGGGAGCGGGAGGAGCAGGAGAAACGCGAGCTGGAGGAGAGAGAGAAGTGAGAATCATGTTATCCTCATGTACAGTACATAAACCCACACTGGAGAGAGCCAGAGCAGCGTCTAGTCGGGTTGCAAAATTCCTGAAATTTCATTTGGAGGATTCGACCATTATCCTTTCTACTGTAAAGACAACCTATGTCTTACCAGCTTGAAGGGACAAGGTGGAAGTAACCATGGCAGCACATCACAATTTGAATAATTTCAAGTGTAAAGCATCAACATATGGAGTACAATACAGTTCTCCATCGTGTCATATGCATGGCAGAATTAGACCACTCAGCGCTGTCTATGATACAGTATGTGTGGTGCTCGTGTTACCCCCCGGAGGTGTGGAGTTGTTGACATTTGTGTAACAGCTTAAGTTGCCCCCCTCCGCTCAGGTTTATGAGCTAAAAAATATTTCCCGCGTCAGCCTATTGTAGCACGTTGACCACAGTTACTATGTGACCACTGGGTATTTATGTCATGACAGCTGTCAGGCTGGGCAACTGGCTCCTGTTGCTCTCTGTTCCTCTCCATTTTATCAGCAGGCAACTATTTCCTTATAAAATAGTTTCATTTCCTGATTGTGTTGAACTTTTTATTTTCCTGGCACAGCTATTGCCAATGTAGTACAAAGACAAAGATTCACTCTTTAAGCTAGAGCACATGTTAACTGATTTATTCTACATTTTACATTTTACATTTTAGTCATTTAGCAGACGCTCTTATCCAGAGCGACTTACAGTAGAGTGCATACATTTTATTACATTTTACATACTGAGACAAGGATATCCCTACCGGCCAAACCCTCCCTAACCCTAACCCGGACGACGCTATGCCAATTGTGCGTCGCCCCACGGACCTCCCGGTTGCGGCCGGCTGCGACAGAGCCTGGGCGCGAACCCAGCCCAGCCTGGGCGCGAACCCAGAGACTCTGGTGGCGCAGCTAGCACTGCGATGCAGTGCCCTAGACCACTGCGCCACCCGGGAGGCTACATTCTAAATGTAGATGTATACAGTGCCTTCAGAAAGCATTCAGAAACGTTGACGTTTTACAGCCTTATTCTAAAATGTATTAAATAGATGTTTTCCCCTCATCAATCTACACACAATACCCCGTAATGACAAATCAAAAACAGGTTTTTAGAAATGTTTGCACATTTTTTTTTTTATAAAAAACTTAAATATCACATTTACGTAAGTATTCAGACCATTTACTCAGTACATTTACTCGCTACAATCTTCCCACACATGTATTTGGGGAGTTTCTCCCATTCTTCTCTGCAGATCCTCTCAAGCCACTCCTGTGTTGTCTTGGCTGTGTGCTTAGGGTCGTTGTCCTGTTGGAAGGTGAACTTTCTCCCCAGTCTGAGGTCCTGAGCGCTCTGGAGCAGGTTTTTATCAAGGATCTCTCTGTACTTTGCTCCGTTCATCTTTGCCTTGATCCTGACTAGTCTCCCATTCCTTGCCGCGGAAAAACATCCCCACAGCATGATGCTGCCACCACCATGTTTCACCGTAGGGATGGTGCCAGGTTTCTTCCAAACGTGACGCTTGCCATTCAGGCCAAAGAGTTCAATCTTGGTTTCATCAGACCAGAGAATCTTGTTTCTCATTGTCAGAGTCTTTAGGTGCCTTTTGGCAAACTCCAAGCGGGCCTTTTACTGAGGAGTGGCTTCATTCTGGCCACTCTACCATAAAGGCCTGATTGGTGGAGTGTTGCAGAGATGGTTGTCCTTCTGGAAGGTTCTCCCATCTCCACAGAGGAACTCTATAGCTCTGTCAGAGTGACCATCAGGTGCTTGGTCACCTCCCTGACCAAGACCCTTCTCCCCCGATTGCTCAGTTTGGCCCGGTGGCCAACTCTAAGAAGAGTGTTGGTGGTTCCAAACTTCTTCCATTCAAGAATGATGGAGGCCACTGTGTTCTTGGGGACCTTCAATGCAAATGTTTTGGTACCCTTCCTCAGATCTGTGCCTCGACACAATCCTGTCTCTGAGCTCTACGGACAATTTCTTTGACCTCATGGCTTGGTTTTAGCTCTGACATGCACTGTCAACTGTGGGACCTTGTATAGACAGATGTGTGCTTTTCCAAATCATGTCCAATCAATTGAATTTACCACAGGTGGACTCCAATCAAGTTGTAGAAACATCTCAAGGATGATCAATGGAAACAGGATGCACCTGAGCTCAATTTCGAGTCTCATAACAAAGGGTCTGAATGCTTATGTAAATAAGGTATTTCTGTTTTTTATTTTTAATACAGTTGCAAAAATGTCTAAAAACCTGTTTTCGCTTTGTCATTCTGGGGTATTGTGTGTAGATTGCTGAGGATTTAGTTTTTCAAAATCCATTTTAGAATAAGGTTGTAACATAACAAAATGTGGAAAAAGTCATGCTTTCCGAAGTTACTGCACATTTGTAAATAAGCCTCTATGCTTTGATTGGTAGACTGGTTGGATAGAGAGCCCCTGGCAATACATTATAGGTTGTATTGCTCGCTAGACTCATGGCGACACAGCGAAGGTGGGTATGAGACTGCATTATAGGTAGGATTGCTAAATGCTTGTCGCCCTTTGCTCAGGGTCCTGCGAGAGGAGCGTAAGCTGCGGGAGGCGGAGGAGAGCCAGCGCAGAGAGGAGGAGGCGCGCCTCATGGCTGAGGAGCAGCGCCTGAGAGACGAGGCCCAGCGTGTGGATGAGGAGAAGGAGGCGCAGGAGAGAGCCAGGGCAGAGCAGGAGGAGAATGAGCGCCTACAAAAACAGGTGAACAAGCACCTCCAACTGCCAGCAGACAGAGGGGGGGCTAGTCTACACGCACAGAGGGGGGGCTAGTCTACACGCACAGAGGGGGGGCTAGTCTACACGCACAGAGGGGGGGCTAGTCTACACGCACAGAGGGGGGGCTAGTCTACACGCACAGAGGGGGGGCTAGTCTACACGCACAGAGGGGGGGCTAGTCTACACGCACAGAGGGGGGGCTAGTCTACACGCACAGAGGGGGGGCTAGTCTACACGCACAGAGGACGGGGGCTAGTCTACACGCACAGAGGACGGGGGCTAGTCTACACACACAGAGGACGGGGGCTAGTCTACACACACAGAGGACGGGGGCTAGTCTACACACACAGAGGACGGGGGCTAGTCTACACACACAGAGGACGGGGGCTAGTCTACACACACAGAGGACGGGGGCTAGTCTACACACACAGAGGGGGGGCTAGTCTACACACACAGAGGGGGGGCTAGTCTACACACACAGAGGGGGGGCTAGTCTACACACACAGAGGGGGGGCTAGTCTACACACACAGAGGAGGGGCTAGTCTACACGCACAGAGGGGGGGGGGCTAGTCTACACGCACAGAGGGGGGGCTAGTCTACACACACGGAGGGGGCTAGTCTACACACACGGAGGGGCTGTGTCTGTCCATCTGTCTTTTCGTCTGCTTTTCTTATTGTCCACCTGCTTGTGACAGAGAGCCTTCTGTAACCCTGTCTGTCCCATATCACTACTTTAGCCAAGTTTGTCATCTACCTGACCTCATCTGATAAGGCATATCTCATAACCAACCTTGTTTCGTATATTTGTTCAAATCACTTTCAACCAATGTGATTTGTCGTTAGCGTCGGTCAATATTTTCCCAACGGCTACAGACATTGACATTGAATGGCCCCTTTCACTCTTTGGAGATCAGCAGAAAAGGCCCGAGTCTGTTTGACTCACTGACAACTTCCTGTGTTTACCAATGGTTTTACCGCCGTTGCTCAGGAGCAGCCGAGGTCTAGGATCCCGACGAACAGATGTCAGTCAGTGAGCCAGAAAACACTGTGATTCACAGAAGTGTTTGTTTGCAGTGTCAACATAGACTGTGTGATAGGAGATAGGAGCTGCCCCTGGGTTTGTGTGGTTTCTGTCCCTGTCTAAGTGGTGGTTCTCTCTGGCTGGCGACCCTTTGATACCCTCTAGTGCGTTGTCAGTGAAGGGTCTTTCGTAGTTTCAATAATGATGTATTTCAAAAATACAGTAGCCTAGAAAGGGTATTGTGTTCAGTGACAGGTTCAATACAATGACAAAATTCTCACAATGTTAAAAATAGTCACTTCCACCACTACAAACAGTGACTGTATAAAAGCTACAGGAAATACTATCTCCCTCAGGATAACGCATATACAACAACACTATTGGTGGTAGTAGCATGTTATTAGCCTTGTAAAATCCATACAATTAAATAGAACACTAGAATGGACATTGGCGTCCCAGTAGTGCGACTAAAAGGGCTGTCATCTTGGTCAGTAATATAATGTGTCTCTATGGTAACCCTTACGGATTTCACATGAATCTCACATGTGGTCCCATGTGAAGTGTTCCAAAAACAATGCGTTTTCATGTGATCCCGCGTGATCTTATGTGAAGTTAATGTGACAACGCGTAAAGCAACATGTGATAACATGAAACCACACGCGTGTAAGCATGTGAACACATGTAAAGTGTTCCAAAAACACGTGTGAATATTTTTATTTTTTTAAATAAAAGGGACGAGCATACCACATTGTAATCTGTATGCTTTCCAGAGAGAGGAGGCCGAGGCTAAGGCCAAGGAGGAGGCCGAGAAACAGCGTCTGGACAGAGAGAAACACTTCCAGAAGGAGGAGCAGGAGAGACTGGAGAGGAAGAAGGTAAGAAAAGATCCATGCATTCATTCTACTACATGAGTATACCCCACCAGCGTCCTCTCTACCCTGGTACCCGCATCTGTGTGTATAGCCAACTCCTATCGAATTCCAGCCATTGTCGCGCAAACAGACTGTTTCTGCACTATTGCCATCTCCTTACGGAATTGTCACGCCAAACAGACTGGCACCGTAACAGACTTGCAGACTTACTGTATTTCTTCTGTACTGCCTGTACTGTACATATTCCAAAGGTACATAGGGAAATGTTTAGTATACATTACAGTAATCACACATAGAGCCTTATTCAATCAAAACTGTTATTATTGCGGGATCAGTCAAAAATCACATTGTTCTAGTAGCAACAGGAATTATGCTTGATTTAGCTTATGGTTACGTTTCTTTTTGTTTCACTCTTTAGACAAGGATTTGTTGAACATAATATCAACTCTCATATTCCTGTCACCAAGAAGAATGATGTTGGCTTATCCTGGCTACTTGTTTTGATTTAATAGGGCTTACAGTCTCTGTTTGTTTGAGCGGAAGATTATATACTAGGTCCAAGACCTCAGGCTATATATAAACAGTTATGGCGGAGAGTTAGTCCTAACCGGCCCAGTCAGTGTGCAGTCCAGGGTTATGTGTTCTGCCCGCACCTGGTGTACCACTCACAGTCAGACCATGCTGCAACCCTCTGAGTCTGCTCTCGCTCTCACTCTTGCTCTTCCTTTCTCTCTTACTCACCCTCTCTTTTTCTTTCCGTCTGTCTCTTGTCCACCTTCGTCCCTCACTCTCCTATTCTCTCTTTATTCCCCCACCCCCTTCTTTCTGTCTGTTTCTCTCTCTCCCTCTCTTTCTCCCTCTCTCTTTCTTTCCTTCTCTCTCTCTCTTTCTCTCTCCCCTCCTCTCTCCCTCTTTTTTCCCCCTCTCTTATCTGAGGCCCATGCAGCTCAGCTGGCCGAAGCAGCTCCACATTGTGTGTTGAGCCAGGCTCTAGTGGTATTTACTGCACAAGAACAGTATGTCCTCTACCCAAACCCCTGCTGAGTCACACGCCTCTGCACACTGCTCCACAGCTGCTGTTACATACCTGACTGAGTATGGATTCTGTGGATCACGCACACCACTGGAGGCTGCTGAGGGGAGGACGGCTCATAATAATGGCTGGAACGGGACACATGGACAGGCATCAGTTGTACAACTGACTCGGTATCCCTTTAATGTATTTGATACCACTCCACCTATTCCGCTTCAGCCATTACCACGAACCCGTCCTCCCCAATTAAGGTGCCACCAACCTCCTGTGACACACACACACACGGATCACCTAACTTTCCACTTTACCAATAGCATGTATCACAACTCCACATCAAAGCTGCCCCACATCTGGCATATCTGTATGTTTTACTTGATTTATGGCAGCTACCTCTTCTCTTAGCATCATGGCTATCTTGCATTTAGCTAGGCCGTCATTGTAAATAAGATTTTGTTCTTAACTGACTTGCCTGGTTAAATAAAAATAAATATCTTGTACCAGGTAGGATTTGGGTGTTTGTTTAGCTGTTCGGTGCCAACAAGGAGTCCATTGAGATTAAGTTACTGCACAGTTACTGTATTACTGTGATTCAACCCATGGGGACTGAGCACTTAATCTGCATCCGCCATCTTGTTAACATTCTCAGTCTATTCCCTCTCTCTGACCGTTGTCGTCGCTGTGCCTTCTTCCTTAGCGTCTCGAGCAGATCATGAAGAGGACGCGCAAGACAGACGGAGTGGAAAAGGTACGTTTGTTGTGAAGGCACAATGGCAATGCACTTCACTCGATTTAAAATACATGTAACACATGATAATCTATCTCTGTATAGAAAGACACCAAGTCCCCACCTCCCTCCCAAGTCAATGGCAAAGAGGCTGAGAGCAGCAAAGGTAAGCAGAAAATGAAAAGCAGTGTAAACGGCGTCCATCTTTGTTCATTATATTGCTCTTGTGTTCAGGAAATCGGAGTCAAACAATTCATCTCAATTAATCCTGAAAGGAAATGTATTGTAAGTGTAGTGGGCTCCCGAGTGGCTCAGTGGTCTAAGGCACTGCATCTCAGTGCTAGAGGCGTCACTACAGACACTCTGGTTCGAATCCAGGCTGTATCACGCACATTTGGCCCAGCGTCATCTGGGTTTGGCCGGTGTAAATAAGAATTTGTTCTTAACTGACTTGCCTAGTTAAATAAATACATTATAATTTAGATTTGTTCATCAATGATATCCGGGGGGAACGGATTCAAACATCAGTGGGCTGTGTCCCTGGTCCTTTTCCAGCCTGTGTTTCACTGCCACATTAATGGAGAAGTTAAGCTCTAGATACTGACTGGTTTAATAAACTAATTAAATCCCACTGGGCACAGACGTCAATTAAACGTCTATTCCACGTTCGTTCAACGTTGATTCAACCAGTGTGTGCCCAGTGGGATAATATGGCTTCTTTGATTGGATGGCTGTATCAGTCTTCATGTTAACTTGGACATTTGTTCACTCAAAATGAAAATGCAAATCCCCATGATTTAGGCCAAATTCCAAGTTACACACCCATAACTTAAAGTAGGATTTAGCCGACTGCGTGTTGCTTACGTTTACGTGATGTATTCCCTTCTTCTTCCTATATAATAGGAATCTTGTTGATTAGAATGCAGGGATTGAACTTCTACTTTTTCCCCCTCTCAGTTTAGCTTCGGCACTTTGTCAAGTCAAGTTTATCTAACCCGTTTGTAAGTACTAAAATACACGTTTCGTAAGAGCTCTCAAACGATAGAACAATAGAAACATACGCATGAGCATGCACAGTCAAAAACAGTCAACGTAAATAGGCAGCACAATTATCTAATTGGACTAGGCTAAAAGCATGAAGGAGATAAATATGTGGTGCTGTTAGTGAAGTACGATAGTTACGGACAAAATGGATAAAAGGATAAGAAGGGTCCTCCCTCCTGACATGTAGAATGTCGGTCTTTGTTTCATCGCCATCTGCATTGTGTTCCCTTCTCACATGAAGAATATTTAATACTATTGTTAGAATCCCAGCCCCACTGCTTTCATTTAGGACAGTATAACCCATGTGTGTGCTTATTGTTTGCAGTCCAAACCCAGTCTGGGGGATTTTCAGTTTCTGGGAATATCTTATGGCAATGCATTGCATTGCAGGGTTGGATTAGTGACTGTAAATGGACCACATTCAGCCCATCAATTCAATTCCGTTTTCTTCTAACATAAGACACAATAAATACAAATATTCACAAATATTACTCCTACTTATACAACCCCCATCCCCATGTTACCAGAGACACACACACACACACACGCACATACAACATTTGCAGATGAGAAGGATGAGTAGGAATGAGAATAGGGGATTTGGGTACATGTGGCCAGGATTCCAGCATGGTGGAAACCATTATTGGAGGCACTGATGTGGTTGGGAGTCCAGGCAAGTTGGGTGGCGTTGCTCCTCTCCAATCAGGCCTTTGGACATACTCACACACACACACACATGTGCGTGCACACGCACTCACACACATGCTCCAATATGGACGCACGCACACAAGCCCACACACACACACACACACACGCACACATGCACACACACACACACATACATACACACATACATACACACAGAAACACACACACACACACAGCCGCAGTATGTAATCATGAATCCAGCACTGGTTGGATCCATCCTGCATATTGAGTTCTGTCTGTGCTTGCTTCAGGGTGGCCCTGAGAACTGAGTGTGTGTTTTACAGTGGATTTCATTTGTTTCCGCAGCCTCTGCTGACTACCAGCCAAGCCCAGAGATCAACAAGAATACAGAGAACGACCATAGTGGTGAGAGAGACAGGTAAGGTTCAACAACCGTGTTCTCTATTTCCTGGTGTTAGAAATGTAAAATAGCAAGCCGTGCACTATTGTTATTACAAGACCACCATGTGCGCTAGAAAACAAGCAAACCAGAAACCAGCAGTATTGGATGTCTTCTAATCAAGACTTGTGCCGATTTGTATAGTTTCAAACCACGAAAGAAAACAGAGAGCCTCAATACATAGGCCTGCAGTAGAATAGTAGAGATATTGTTTATTTATCTCTCGAAATATGTTTTTGTTTGTGAGGGATAGTGTAATATAAGGTTTGAGGACTTCAGTTAGCCTCTGAGGGCAGACCAGGGTTGTATTCCGTGATGTCAAACGTTATGAATGTTGCAGATAGATAGATATAGAGCTGTCACCATTCTATCTGACAATCATTTCTATCTACGTTATATCTACAGTATAATGTTACATCTTCCTGAACAGGCCCGAGGGGAAAATCTGCAACTGAACCACTTGGGGCCGTAGTCCTTTTGTCTGTAACCATGTTTCACCCTCCCTCCCACCGTAACCATCTCCCTCCCACAGCTCCACGGTCCATGTGGTCAACGGTGTCCAGCCAGCCAGTCACGAGAATGGCCTGCCTAGCAAGGGGGACACCGCACACTTTGAGGAGATCATCCAGCTAGCCAATCAAGGCAACAGCAGCAATGGGGGGCGGGAGAAATCAGAGAGTGACATGCCCACTGAGCCAATCCTGACCTTTGAAAGTGATGAGCCCTTCCTGAAAAAAGTGGGCCCCATGAAGCCTCAGCATGTCGCAGGTACATTGACAGAGGGAGAGAGAGGGAACTCCAAGGGCCGGTTTCCCGGACACAGATTATGTTTTGTCTTGGACTAAAATGCATTTGAATAGAGCATCTCCATTGAACATGCTTTTCAGTCTAAGACCAGGCTTAATCTGTGTCTTGGAATCTGTGTCTTGGAAACCGCCCTCAAATGACAACTTAACCTAATAATATTATATCAGCTCTGCCAATATTTGCAGTGATCCAAGCAAGGAATCGTATCTCAGTGTCCTCAACCTCCGAAGGACTTTTTTTTTACAGTGTTCTTAACTATAGATTAAGCTGGGGTTCAATTACAGCAGTAATAATGGTCTCGCATCTGCTCTGGCGGTTAACTTCTCACATTAGGGCCAGGGTTCACAACGTGCCATAAAGCGGCGCCATGGGTTCGTAGTGTTGTCCTTGGCAACGAAGAGCCATCCGACTGAGCAGGTCGGTTTAGTGCCGTCTCAGATGCAATTCGTCACCCGTGCGTACGTGAGTGTCCCGAGGGAAAGAGAGGGGGAGAGAAAGGGAGGTAGAGGGTGACAGAGGGAATCCTCCAGCCCCCAGTGGGCCTAAGGGGACACAGAGGGGAGGAGGGGGAGTGAGGTATCTTAATACTGACTGCTTTCGCTCCAGGAGCTCCGGTTGCTACGCTCAACACCCAATGTTGAATTCCATGAGTGTTGGGGAGCTAGCTAGCTGCCAGGGATGGAAACAGAACCCCGGCCCAGTTATGTACCCCCATCCCCCTTACCCTCCTCCCCGCGGCGTGGTCAGCATTACTGCCCCTCCCCTGAAGGCTTAGTCCCCACCTGCCAGCCTGCCAGCAGGTCATAAATTATATCCAAAGCAAACAGAAGAGGGTCACCCAGCTGCAGAGCTTCAGCCACACGAGCTCCAACAATATGAACCACTTTAATCAGAGTGAATTCACTCTGCCACTCACACTGCCTTCAAGTCACAGTCTCAGTCTTTCACAAGTTAACATCACATTTCTAATCTGCCCTGTCTGCATACCCCGCACTCTCTTCCCATGATGACTTGGAGGCGTTATTTGGTTTGTGGCCGTGGGGCTGGGGGTTCGTGACTGGGGAGATGAATGTATCCACGCTGATTGAATGTTACGACGTAATTCCATAGATTGGCAATCGGGGACATGTTTATTTCTAAACATACCGCCGGGGGCTAATTCAAATGGCGATACTCGTGAGCTATTGTGGTGGACCGTTTAGCAGCCTGACAGGTGCCTCTGTCAATCTATTGCTACTGTTAGCATCAATCACGCGGTGTTTATCACACACGTAGCGCTAGCTAGCTATCACTCACTCACATGATGGGTGACTGAATGGTCGTTGATGGTCTGCCATTAAAAGGAGTCAGGATTCTGTCTGGAGCATCTGCTGCTTGGTTTGATTAGCCTCTTAATTTCCCTATAAAAACACACCTATAAAGCCTAATGGGTTCATGCCCTTTGTGACATGCACTCAGGACCTTTTCAAATGTAGTATTGTAGCCAGGTCAAGGGTTTATACGCCTTGTCATTAGCAGGGTCAGTGAGGGTGGGTCCTCCTCACACATTTACAAATGCTCAAATTGGCGACCATTTTGGCTCACCATTCAGGTGGCGCATTCGGAACGGCTCAAAATGGACACCGTTTTGGATCGCTGGTGTTTTTCTCTTGTTGTTGTGTGGTGTATCACTGTGTTGAAACTGACGCTCATCTTGTCCTCTCCGTCTATTATCTCTCTAGAGGTCCTGTGAGGTGTGCCACTCATGAAGGCGATTCTTAGGCCCCCCCACCTTCCCGAACCCAGCCTCCGCTCGTACGGGTAGAGAGCCCCCTTCATCCCGAGGGGCACTTCCCCTATGACATGTGCCAAACCAATCACAGACTGCTTTCTAGGCCCCAAAAAACATAAACTTTGCCTGGGAAAAGGGCCGAAGAAGATGAAGAAGAAGAAGAAGAAGAAGAAGCAAAAAAAGACACGTAAAATACAAAACAGGATATGACATCATCGCCACCTGACAGGGTGCATCAGTGTTACCATTTGTAGATGGTAGAAGATATCACAGCATCAATTCTTCCATAACAGTATCGTCCATGGTAGATTTCACCAGTCCTGAGGGGGAAAAATACACTAATGAGTAATTGTTATTATTATGAGTTGAAAGAGAAATGAGTTGGCTTTTTTGTTTCTAATGTTTAGTTTATTTAAGTTGAAGAGAAATGTAAAAACTGGGTACAGTTTTATGTGAATAATGTAAATGAAAACGTGAGCGTTGGACTAAAGGAGGGAGGGGTCTGTGGAATAAATAGTGTATGAATTTATGAAAGAAGCCCAATGTTTACTTAACTCCTGCCTTTCAAGGTTTGCCCAGTAACTAATATGAAATGAAAACATAATGATACGGCCTCTGTAAACATGTTCTGTAAATGGAGCTTCGCTGCAAATAGAATGTCTCCAAAATACCGAAGAAGACGTGTTTTGACAATGTAAGAATTACGTTGTTGCAGCACAGCGTCAGCCATCTCCAAGGAGTACTGTGTCGACAGGTTTTCTGTTTTAACTGTTCCACTCCTCAATTATGATTGATTGTATTCTGAAATGAATATAGAAATGAACAAGGGATCAGTTGAACAGAAAACAGCGCACACATGGGTACTCCAGATTCCGAATTGGTAAGCCTTGGGTCTAATCAGTGATCCATTCAGTTTAATCAGTGTTGAAACAGAATGTACACAAGGGCATCCCATCCCACCATTTTAAAAATCAGTATGCAGTTTAGTTTTTTTCTAAACCTGAGCAAGAAGCATGATATGTTGCCTCCTCCATTGAGATTCCACAGATTCGAATGTGTTTGAAAATGAAATGCTGGTGTGTGTATATGCTATAAATATATTTTGTTGTGGGTTGAAGGGTCAGAGAGGGCATCGGAGTCTTATTAAAGAGAAAATTGTTGTCCAGTTGTCTGTGGTTAAGTTTTCCTTCGTTTGTTGGATGAGATTTGGAATGGCACTTGAAACCAGCAAAAAGACGACAAAGAAAACACTATTGTTACAAAACTGGCGAGACCAGGCTGAAAAGACAGACACACTGTAGAGTATGTTGAGGTTGAATGTGCTCATCGATTCTCTTAATGTCCGTCATTTATCAGAAACCGACAAATCGGACAAAGCGCATGACGTTTCACCAAGTAGTACAGTTAGGAAATATTTCCCCCTTTTAAGCTGGCCATCAAAGTACAATGCCAATGTATTTAGACACGCTGTTGACAGCCTGAACAACAAAATACAATGCCACACAACCACCAGAAAACCAGATCTGGAGATGGTTTTGAGAGAGAGACTGTCTTTTAGGGGGATACAGTGACTTAGCTCAGCTGTCCCCTTCAATTTGGTCTTCTTTTCCCAAAACCCAGTGGGTGTCCATGCCTCCCATGCCCTTACCCCATCAGCCCCCCACTGTTCCCACATTCTGGTGGTGAGAGGGGGGCTGACAATGTTGATGAACGTTCGCCATTTGCTGTTTGCCATTCGTTTTCCCTGCAAAAGCAGCTGGACTCTATTACCAGCACGATTTATGTCCCTCCGCTCCCCAACGCAAACGCATGCAGTACAGATCATCACACGTAACTCTCATTTGACTAATATGACTTATAACCGCTAATGCACTGTGGCGAGACTCATGAATAATGTCTATGACTTATTGCTAGACAGTAATGGACTTGGCTAGGGAGAAGTATGTTTGACTTATTACTTCAAACACAGAGTTGCCTTCCCCACACTACTGGTGTGTTGAGAAGTCACTGTAATGCCTCTAAAGTTTTGAGAATCTCTTCTCTATCTTTGACTCACATTTAGTTTCGTTTCTCGGGTATTGCCTGATTCATGTCTTGAAACAATGACGTAATGGTTTTCTTATTGACTTAACCTCCCCTGTGTAGTTGGATCAGTGAATATTGCTAGAATGTTTACGTGTCCCTATAGAGTATCAACTAGATTTTTATGAGCACATTATCTAACCGTATAAATCTTCGCACTGGGATAACATCTAGCCGACTGACGCAGTTGCTTAGATTAGAATAGTCACTAGAAAATCTATTTAACAGCTGTATTCATCCGGCCCAGCAGAGGGCAGCCATGCAACACAGAGGTGACAAACCACAGATCACATTTCCCCACACATGTTCACTCTCTCAGACCTCTCAGTCAATGGAGGCTGGTGGGAGGAGCTATAGGAGGACGGGCTCATTGGAATGGTTGGAATGGAATTAATGGAACAGAGTCAAACGTGGTTTCCATATGTTTGATGTGTTTGATACCGTTCCATTTATTCCATTTCAGCCATTACAATGAGCCCGTCCTCCTACAGCTCCTCCCACCAATCTCCACTGCTCTCTCTTTCTCTCTCTCGGAGGACCTGAGCCCTAGGACCATGCCTCAGGACTACCTGGCCTGATGACTCCTTGCTGTCCCCAGTCCACCTGGCCGTGCTGCTGCTCCAGTTTATTATTATTTGACCCAGCTGGTCATCTATGAACATTTGAAAATCTTGGCCATGTTCTGTTATAATCTCCACCCGGCACAGCCAGAAGAGAACTGGCCACCTCTCATAGCCTGGTTCCTCCAGGTTTCATCCTAGGTTTTGGCCTTTCTAGGGAGTTTTTCTTAGCCACCGTGCTTCTACACCTGCAATGCTTGCTGTTTGGGGGTTTTAGGCTGGGTTTCTGTACAGCAGTTTGAGACATCAGCTGATGTAAGAAGGCCTTTATAAATAAGTTTGATTTGATGCTCTCAGTCAATGGTGAAGCCTAACAGCAAAAAAAGAGAAATACAGTGTGTGTCATATGGAGAGATAGCGATTCACACATTCAAATCCCAAACATATCTAAAAGACAGTCATAAAACAGTCAATTGAAATGGTATAGTCGTAGTCAAGCTTTAGTGTGTTCCCTCTCTTGATCCACTAAGTCAAGAACCAGTTGCCCATAGTGCTGCCTAGAGGGTGAGGGGCACTATTTTTAGGCGGATGTCAGCAGGCAAGTAATGAGTAATGGAAGGGACAGTGGGCAATGCCAAGGTGCTGAATTCATTCTCAGAGAATGGAGGGTGAAAAGAGGAGGAGGTGTGTGTGTGTGTGTGTGTGAAAGAGTGTGTGGTGTGGTGCAGGTGTGGGTGTTTGTGCGTGTTTGTGTGTGAGAGAGAGCGCGTGTTCGTTAGATTTACGAGGCTCTGATGGACATGGAGAAGGATAAAGGTGCCTGTCGGTCAGAGTTAGGTCCTGCCACTCACCCTCCTGAGAAAGCAGGGCTGGGTGGCATAGTGGCGGTGCAGATTTGGCAATGTCACTTTGATCTGTCGGTCTATTATCTCCTCGTCGGCGGACGGAGAGCTGCCCTGCTGGCCTGCTGATAGGTGTACTGGACTTGTTGCCATATCAACCCTATTCTTAGATCGCATTCCTCTTCACAGGGTGGAGTCCATAGGAGTTAGCCTTATAGAGAACGGTAATATAGGAATTAACAGAGCTAATTCAGTCCTCTATGACTTTGTTTGTCATTTTATCTGGGTATTCTAAGATCAACATTGGTTGTCTGTTATACTACCCATTACCTATCCAACTACTGTAAAAAGCCTGATGCCTTTAGCAGTCATGTCTAAGTCTGCCTCACTTCCCGATCACGACGTGGTACAACTTGCGTCCGCTGTTGTTCTTGTCGTAAACCCCCTGCACCTTTGACCCGTGGAATCTTGTAAACGGTGTGGAAGCGCAAATGTGTCATCTGCGCCTGCCGGATTTAACGAGGTAGACAGGTCCGTGAGGGGTCAAGCCATACCTTCATCTGAACCATGAAAAACCAGAGAGAAACCAACTTCTGTTTAATGTTCAAACACACACACACACAGTCTTGTACAGCTAACCTTGTGGGGACATACAATTCAGTCCCATTCAAAATCCTATTTTCCCTAACCCCTAACCCTAAACCTAACCCTAATCCTAACCCGTACTCTTACCCTAACCCTAACCTTAACCCTAACCCTAACCCAAAAACCTAAACTTTATCCTAACCCTAAACCTAACCCTAGCTCCTAACCCTAACCCTACAACTAACCCTAGCTCCTAACCTTAATATTTAACTTAATTCTAACCCTAACACTAATTCTAATTCTAACCTTAACCCTAAACCCCCTAGAAATAGCATTTGACCTTGTGGGGACTAACAAAATGTCCCCAGCTGGTCAACTTTTTGTTCGTTTACTATTCTTGTAGGGACTTCTGCTCCCCACAAGAATATTTAAACACGTACACACACACACACACACACACACACACACACACACACACACACACACACACACACACACACACACACACACACACACACACACCTCTTACAGTACATTGCACCCCCTTTATCTGCTCAGCAACAACAACAGGACCCCTTTACACAGCTGCTATCTGATGGCAACACATTAATTGCATGCCACAGAAAGGCAGGCACTCCAAATGAGCCCATTTCTTTATCCCTGGAGGTGCTGTTCCACCTCCAAGCAGACCTGGCCTCTCAACTGCTCTGATGAGAGACAAGGGTTTCTAACAGCTGCCCCAAACCCCATCACACGCTCACACACACACACACACACACACACAGACAGACACACACCAGAACCTATCATCTCCCTACAGTGCCTGTTGTTATGGAGTTGCTGTTTGAAGATCCAGGGAGGCCTCAGGGCCCACGTCCCATGGGGAGTAGCTGACTCTAGACAGGTATCAGCTGGAGCATTGTCACAACTTTTGGAGTTCATTTTCATGCAGGCACATTCACTCTTTGAGGAGTGTGGACCCCCGGGTTCTTATGGCCTCTGACCAACCTTTGGAGTTAATTTTCACTCAGGCATTTCCTTGGGCCACTCTTTGATGAGGTCCCCCTGGGTTGATGTAGAGTGGTGTGGGCCCTCGGGTCCTTTAGGTCTATGACAAACAGCACACACATTGCAGTCCTCTGAAGAAATTAAATGTTAACTTTGGGTGCACGACATTGTGAATAAAAGCATGTTAGTGTTAAGTTAGAACATACTGGTGTTGTTGAGAAGGGAAGCATGAGCTTTATAGATACAGTACCAGTCAAAAGTTTGGACATAGCTACTTATTCAAGGGTTTTTCTTTATTTGTACTATTGTCTACATTGTCGAATAATAGTGAAGACATCAAAACTATGAAATAATACATGTGAATCATGTAGAAACCAAAAAAGTGCTAAACAAATCAAAATATATTTTATATTCTTCCAAGTAGCCAGCCTTTGCCTTGATGACAGCGTTGCACACTCTTGGCATTCTCTCAACCAGTTTCACCTGGAATGATTTTCCAACAGTCTTGAAGGAGTTCCTACATACGCTGAGCACTTGTTGGCTGCTTTTCCTTCACTCTGAGGTCCAACTCATCCCAAGCCATCTCAATTGGATTGAGGATGGGTGATTGTGGAGGCCAGGTCATCTGATGCAGCACTCCATCACTCTCCTTCTTGGTCAAATATCCCTTATACTGCCTGGAGGTGTGTTGGGTCATTGTCCTGTTGAAAAACAAATGATAGTCCCACAAGCGCAAACCAGATGGGATGGCGTATCGCTGCAGAATGCTGTGGTAGCCATGCTGGTTAAGTGTGTCTTGAATTCTAAATAAATCACTGACAGTGTCACCAGCAAAGCACCCCCACAACATCACACCTCCTCTTCCATGCTTCACGGTCGTAACCACACTTGCGGAGATCATCCGTTCACCTACTCTGCATCTCACAAAGACACAGCAGTTGGAAGCATAAATATCAAATTTGGACTCATCAGACCAAAGGACAGATTTCCACCGGTCTAATGTCTATTGCTTGTGTTTCTTGGCCCAAGCAAGGCTCTTCTTTTTGTTGTTGTCCTTTAGTAGTGGTTTCTTTGCAGTATTTTCGACTGATTCCCGCAGTCTCCTTTGAACAGTTGATGTTGAGATGTGTCTGTGAAGCATTTATTTGGGCTGCAATTTCTGAGGCTGGTAACTCTAATGAACTTATCCACTGCAGCAGAGGTAACTCTGGATCTTCCTTTCCTGTGGAGGTCCTCATGAGAGCCAGTTTCATCATAGCGCTTGATGGTTTTTGTGACAGCACAAAGTTCTTTAAATTTCTCGTTTCTCTTTGCTTATTTGAGTTGTTCTTGCCATAATATGGGCTTGGTATTTTACCAAATAGGGCTATCTTCTGTATATCAACCCTACCTTGTCACAACCCAACTGATTGGCTCAAACTCATAAAGGAAAGAAATTCCACAAATTAACTTTTAACAATGCACACCTGTTATTTGAAATGCATTCGAGGTGACTACCTCATAAAGCTGGTTGAGAGAATGCCAGAGTGTGCAAAGCTGTCATCAAGGCAAAGGGTGGCTACTTTGAAGAATCTAAAATATATTTTGATTTGTTTAACACTTTTGGTTACTACATAATTCCATATGTGTTATTTCATAGTTTTGATGTCTCCAATATTATTCTACAATGTAGAAAATAGTACAAATAAAGAAAAACGCTTGAACGAGTAGGTGTGTCCAAACGTTTGATTGGCAGATGTACGGTAGCACACAGCCAGCTGCAGTGGACATTCTTTGATCATTTGCCATTGTTCAAGTATGTCTTCCTAGGATTCTAAAGAGACAGAAATACGTTTTTGGTCTCTAACCCTTGGCACTGATGAATAAAAACAAAAATGACTTAATCGGGGGAAATTTGCTGCTCTGTCATTTGTTCTGTAGATAATCGGTCAGAAGATAATAGTCAATATAAGGTGATGAACAGATGAACATGCCATATGGGACAAGGAGGGGAGAAGGAGAGTGTAAATATCAGTCAAGGTTTGCACTTTGGTTGCAAACCAGGCACCAGATGCGTTATGTCCAGACCTGGCGCCAGGACAAAGTGACTAAGGTATCAGGTATCGGATAAGACCCAGATGCAGACAGCTAGAGTCACAGATGTTTATTGACCCAAACAGGGTCAAAGGCAGGGAGACGTCCGTAATCAGGCAAAGGACAGGTCAAAGGCAGGCAGAGGTCCGTAATCCAGGGCAGAGTCAATAAGGTACAGAACAGCAGGCAGGCTCGGGGTCAGGACAGGCAGAGGTTTGTAAACGGGTCAGAGTCAGGCAGGTACAGAACGGCCGGCAGGCTCGTAGTCAGGGCAGAAATAATGATCCGAACTGGGGAAACTAGGAAACAGAACTTTAGATAGCAGGGAGACGGGAAAACACGCTGGTAAGACCTGACAAGACAAGGCGAACTGGCAGCAGACAAACAGAGAACACAAGTATAAATACACTGGGGTTAATGAGGAAGATGGGCAACACATGGAGGGGAGTGGAGACAAGCAGAAAGACAGGTGAAACAGATCAGAGTGTGACAGCACCCCCCCGCAGTCAAACCTTCAGGAGGCGCCTCACTGTATATGCCGGTTGGCCGTAGATGAGACGGGGGAGCGGGGTGGGTCTGGAAACAGGAGACAAAGGGCTGTGAGGCATTGGTTCAATCCTAGACACATGAAAAGTGGGATGAATACGGAGGGTACGTGGCAACAGAAGACGAACAGCAAAGGGGCTAATGATCTTGGAGATGGCGAAAGGGCCAATAAAGTTTGCAGAACTCTACCCGGAGGGGCAGGTCACGAGTGGACAGTGGCGGTCCGCTTGTTGTTGATACCTGAAAAGGTGGTCTTGAGAAGAGCTGACCGGGCTCTCTTCCAGGTTCGGTGACGGCTGATACCCCAGGGAACACTCGAAAGGCGAGAGCCCAGTGGCAGAGCAGAGGAGGGTGTTGGGGGCGTATTCAACCCAGACAAGGCATTGAAGAGTCGTCCCCAGGTCTTGATTGGCTCGCTCCGACTGGCCGTTGGACTGTGGGAGGAACCCGGAGGACAAGCTGGCCAACGACCCAAAGCGTGCGGAACAGCTTCCAGCCCAGGACGAGAACTGAGGGCCCTGATTGGAGACCATGTACATGGATCCAGAAAACGTGCTGCACCATGAGCTGGGCCGTCTCTTTGGCAGAGGGTAGCTTGGGGAGAGGAATTAAGTGGGCAGCTTTGGAAAACCGGTCCACTATTGTCATGATGGCGGTGTTGCCATCAGATATGGGGAAGACCCGTGACGAAGTCCAGGGATACGTGAGACCAGGGACGGTGAGGGACAGGCAGTGGTTGAAGAAGACCAGCCGGAGCTTGCCAAGGAGTCTTGTTCTGCGCACAGACCGTGCAGGCGGTGGCGAACGAATGTCCGGGACCATGGTAGCCCACCAAAAGCTTTGTCTCACAAAGGCCAGAGTGTAGCCGCGGGGCTATAGTGGTGTGACAGTGCATCCGGCTTGATGTTCTTGGATCCTGTTCGGTGGGAGAGGGAGAAGTTAAACCGGGTGGAAAGCAGGGCCCACCTAGCTTGCCTGGAATTGACACTTGGCTGTGCGGAGATATTCCAGGTTCTTGTGGTCCGTCCACACAATGAACGGATGTTCAGCCCCCTCCAACCAGTGTCTCCACTCCTCCAATGCCATCTTCACCGCGAGAAGCTCACAATTCCCCACATTGTAGTTCCTCTCCATGGTGTTGAGGCAATGGGAGAAGGCGGCGCAGGGATGTAACTTGAGGTCCAGGGCAGAACGTTGGGACAGGACAGCCCCCACTCTGAGATCCAAAGCATCGGCCTCCACCACGAACTGACATGACGGGTCAAGATGAACCAATATGGGAGCAGTGGTGAAGCGGTGCTTGAGGTCCCAAAACACCCAGTCAGCAGCTGGGGACCACGTGAACTGAACCTTGGGAGAGGTGAGTGGAGACAAGGGGAAAGCCAGGGTGCTGTAACCCAGATAAAGGGATGATAGAAGTTGACAAATACCATGAAACATTGCAGCTACACTCTGGACGTAGGCTATGGCCAATCCACCACCGCTCTCACCTTCCCGGGATCCATCTGTACATTCCCTGCAGCGATGATGTAACCAAGGAAAGGAATGGTGCAGCGATGGAATTCACATTTCTTCGCTACTACGCAAGCTGGTTCTCCAGGAGGCACTGGAGGACCTGTTGGACGTGGAGCACGTCTTCTTGGACTGAGTTGGAATAAACGAGGACATCATTGAGGTAGACAAAAGCGAACCGGTTTAACATGCCGCGGAGAAAGTCATTAACCAGGGCCTGGAACACAGCAGTGCCGTTGGTAAGTCCAAATGGCATGACCAGGTATTCGTAGTGGCCACTGGCCATGTTGAAGGCAGTCTTCCACTCGTCCCCTTCCCGTATCCGCACCAGATGGTAGGCATTCTGCAGATCAAACTTGGAGAAAACGGTGGCACCCTGGAGCGGCTTGAAGGCCGAGGCGATGAGTGGTAGCGGGTAGCGGTTCTTCACCGTGATGTCATTGAGGCCCCGGTAGTCGATGCACAGGCGCATGGTTTTGTCCTTCTTCTCCACAAAGAGGAACCCTGCGTCGAGAGGGGAGGGCAGGGTTCCTCTTACGAGCAGCCTCTCTCCCGGACAATGGAGAATCAAATATCCTCCGAACTTCCGCCACAAACTCTTCCAGACTGAGGCAGACGTGGACTGTTGCTCCCACACCGCCGTGGTCCAGGCGAGTGACCTCCCGGACATCAGCATTATGATGTACTGCAGGTATATCCTCGATCGGTATGAGGGGAACGAAGAAGGCTGCAGCTCGAAAATGAGGAAGCACTGGGAGAGAAAAGCCCGGCAGGTTCCTGAATCTCCAGCGTAGCTGGGTTAGGCTGGGAGACTACGGGTGTGACCCGCTGCCAAGTAGGGAATCCGCAGAATTGCTCCAGCAATGTATCGAATGCCTGGTCATGGCGTTCTGCCAGGGTATGGAGTCCCTCCATAGGACATTGCAGTAACTCCTTGTGTCTTCTAATGGTGGCTCCTTGCAGGGAGACAGCATTGTGGAGCTGGTCTGAGTCTGCTGGGTCAGTCTGGGCCAGTTTGTACTATCAGAACTCAGGATAAGACCCAGATGCAGACAGCTTAAAACATGGAAAATCATGCAGCTCATTAGTTCAGCAACACGTTGCAATATGGCCCAAGACATTTCGGTGGATCAAATTTGACCCACCCTTGTAATCAATTAAGCAATGCAGGCCTACCATAAACACATTTCCAATACATACAGTTCCATTTACAACCACGAAAAGCAATAGGCTACCATAAAAATAGAATGTAGGCTATCTATTTCTATGATGAAACATACCCATATGTAGCTATACCCATTTGGGTTCTTGCATTGAAATTATGCTGAATTCTTCTTATATCACGCTATACCACAATAACAATGTAAGTTGAAATGCTGAGACCATTGAGTGCTTTTGACCAAGAAGTGACACATCTGCAGTAACCGAGTATTCCAGCCACTCTCTTCCTATGAACCAGTTGCTACTAAAATAACATTTTTGAACAGAAAACCTGGAGCTAGGGTAGGATTCTATAGAATAACCTGGGCTGGCTCCTCTGTTCCAAGATCGTCAGGAACATTTGTAGGTGGAGCAGACTGTGGAGCCATTATCTTGGCGGTACTAGTGGAAGGCTAGTTGGAGCGCGGAAGCATCATCACTGCTGGGCTTGGCGGCGGCCTCAGTGGTTTGATATCTGATATCCATTGTGGCAGTGGCAGATTAGCTGGTTAGAGTAAAATAGGCTAATAACACTAACGGCTTTTACAGCTGGCTAAGAAGCTTACTAAACTCTGTAATGGTGGGGCGTGAGGCAGAGTTGAGTGAAGCAGCTTGAACTGTAAACTTGACCCCGTCTTTATAAATCAAAATCAAATATTACAGGCGGCGGTGTATCACACTATTCACATAGCCTACCCTAGATGAGCAGCGTCATACCTAACCACCCAGTGGCTTTCCATAGCCTCCCTACACACAAACATACACACTCTCCACGACGCTGATACAGCACAGATCCAGGTGGTTAGTAGACCGGCGACGTAGGGAGGGAGCAGGAGTAGGCTTGACATCTACAGTCATAGAAATATAATTACTACATGTTGAGTGTACTCATGAGTGTGCTGTCAAAATACTGTCTGACGGACTTTTCTCATTCTAATAATTCTCTATTAATCCCGTAGCAGTCTACAATCATTGAAATACTGTTAAGTGCACCCATAAGTGTAATGTTCTAGTCATTCTATTTCTATGGCTACAGTAATAATGTGCTGCTGTAGGCTGCTGTAGCACTGCCTCTTGGATGCCTTCCAATGACGGAAAAAAGATGGCCAGATACATGTCAAGTAGAAAGGAGCTCCTCCATAGCACAAGCCTGTGTTATTATTGGCTAGCTAAATCAGGCCCTCGGTACAAGGGTCATAATTCAGTGGAGTAGTACAGGCGGACTCCCTACACAGTTTTCTGGGGTGCACCTGTAGTGTCTTATTTTCCACTGGGTTATGCAAGGCAGCTCTGTAACACACTACTTTTATCTAGTACAAGTTGTTTTTCATATCACCACCACCCACCCAACTTTAGCGCTTAAATTGAAAAATAACCTGGATAGAGATGGTTTGAATGTTGACACCATATTATCCAGTAGTTTAAACATTTTTCGAATGGTTTGAAAAACCCTTCTAGGTGTGAACTTTCAATTACCCTCTATTTTTAAACAAAATAAATTACATTTTCAAGACAATATGTTACTGTATTATTTCATCTTCCTACCTGTGGCCTGCTCAGTTCATGTTTCTAGACCAGCACTAAATCTTACCATTTTTAATTTATCCTCCATCGAAAAATGATTATATAAATGACCCCCACCTCTCAGATCATAGTAATTTACTGCCAAGGGGTCAATAAGATGTGTCCATGTGTGACAGAGTGTTTGTTTGAGATGTGAGAACAGCTGCTCTGGGACCCTGGAGAGTTTGAAGGAGGAAGGACTAGGGGAGTGGCCTCTGAGTTCTCCTATTTGGTCTGATAATTTAAAAAAAATCTAATCACAGCGTGACACCCACTTCTGGTTACCCACACTGCCCTGCTGCTCACCTTACTGGGTGTCACGTTTGTCGTATAGAGGAGACCAAGGCGCAGCGTGATATGAATACATACTTTTAATATAAGACGAATGACCACGAAGAACACCTAACAAACTGACCGCTATAAACAACGAGTGCAGACATGCAACTTCACATAGACAACTACCCACAAAACCAAAATGGAAAATGGCAACCTAAATAGGATCCCCAATCAGAGACAACGATAAACAGCTGTCTCTGATTGGGAACCATAGACCTACATTACCTAGACAATACCAAAACCCCATAGATATACAAAAAGCCTAGACAAGCCAAAAACACCCATACCACCCTCGTCACACCCTGACCTAACCAAAATAACAAAGAAAACAAAGATAACTAAGGTCAGGGCGTGAGGTTAAACTCCAGTCCTCGAGGGCCTGATTGGTGTCACACTTTTTCACCATCCCTAGCAAACACAGCTGATTAATCATATTGCATTCTAAGCTGAAGATCATGATTAGGTGATTAGGTGATTGAGCACTTAAATAGTGAGCAGGCATGCTGTTTCTTTCATATTCAACTCTGATGCCAGGTATTTCAACACAACTGGAAGGACCTTCTATCTCCTAAACCACATTAGATTGACCCCCCTGGACCTTCCCACCTGGGCACACACTGGTTGAATCATCATTGTTTCAGTGTTAATTTGTCAACGTATTGTGACATGGAATCAGTGTACATTGGATGAAAACAAAAGGTCATCAAACGGTACTGTTTTCATCTCATTTCAACCAGTGTTGTAAACATTGAAATGAGGATAAACTTCAACTTAAATACATTTACTTAACCTGACAAACAGATTGTTCCATCAATCTAATTTCAACATAATTATCAGAACAATGTATACGTAGAAATTGCGTTGTAGATTCCAAATAGAAAAGTAAAAAAAAAAATCATTCTATATTCATTATACACTGCGTATACAAGACATTAAGAACACCTGCTCTTCCCATGACAGACTGACCACGTGAAAGCTATGATCTCTTATATCACTTTTTAAATCCACTTAAGTCAATGCAGATGAAGGGGAGGAGACAGGTTAAAGAAGGATTTTTAAGCCTTGAGACAATGGAGACATAGATTGTGTAGGTGTGCCATTCAGAAGGTGAATGGGCAAGACCAAAGATTTTATTGCCTTTTAAACAGGGTATGGTAGAAGGTGCCAGGTGCACCAGTTTGTGTCAAGAATTGCAACGCTGCTGGGTTTTTCACGGTCAACAGTTTCCTGTGTGTATCAAGAATAGTCCACCACCCAAAGGACATCCAGACAACTTGACACAACTGTGGAAAGCATTGGAGTCAACATGGGCCAGCATTCCTGTGGAACTCTTTCGACACCTTGTAGAGTCCATGCCCCAACAAATTGAGGCTGTTTTGAGGGAAAAATGGGAGGGTGCAACTCAACATTAGGAAGGTGTTCCTAATGTTTGGTATGCTCAGTGTATATTGGGTGGTTGAAATTATGCTGAATTTAATATTTAATTAGACATACAGTACAAGTCAAAAGTTTGGACACACCTACTCATTTAAGGGTTTGTCTTTATTTTTTACTTTTTTCTACATTGTAGAATAATAGTGAAGACATCAAAACTATGAAATAACACACATGGAATCATGTAGTAACCAAAAAAGTGTTATATAAAAGTGTTATATAAAATATATTGATTTGTACACTCTTGGAATTCTCTCAATCAGCTTCACATGGAATGCTTTTCCAACAGTCTTGAAGGAGTTCCCACATATGCTGTGCACTTGTTGTCTGCTTTTCCTTCACCCTGCTGTCCAACTCATCCCAAACCATCTCAATTGGGTTGAGGTCTGTTACATCTGCCCGTGCCACGCCCTCTACTTCTCATCCTGTGTCTCCCTAACCATCCGCCACTCCCCCATTGCTCTCTCCATCCCTCTCTCTGTGTGGGTGTATCTGATTGTGTGAGTGGAGACAGGTGTGCTGGAGTCAGAGCAGATCCCCACCAGCTGCAACCTGTTCCATAATCAAGACCTCTACAAATACTCAGCCCTGCCAGTTCCACACTGCCAGATCATAGTCTCTGCTCATTCTGTCAGCTCTGACTCTGGTCCCTGTTGTCAGTCCCTCGTCTCGTCAGTCTTGTTTCCCTGGACCCCCGCTCTACTGCTTCCTTGGATCTGATGCAGCACTCCATCACTCTCCTTCTTGGTCAAATAGCCCTTACACTGCCTGGAGGTGTGTTGGGTCATTGTCCTATTGAAAAACAAATGATAGTCCCACAAAGCGCAAACCAGATGGGATGGCGTATCGCTGCAGAATGCTGTGGTAGCCATGCTGGTTAAGTGTGTCTTGAATTCTAAATAAATCACTGACAGTGTCACCAACAAAGCACCATCACACCTCCTCCTCCATTCTTCACGGTGGTAACCACACATGCACAGATCATCAGTTCACCTACTCTGCGTCTCACAAAGACACGGTGGTTGGATCCAAAAATCTCAAATTTGGACTCATCAGACCAAAGGACAGATTTCCACCGGTCTAATGTCCATTGCTTGTGTTTCTTGGCCCAAACAAGTCTCTTCTTCTTACTGATGTCCTTTAGTAGTATTTTCTTAAAGTAATGATGGACTGTCGTTTCTCTTTGCTTATTTGAACTGTTCTTCCATAATATGGACTTTTTCTTTTACCAAATAGGGCTATCTTCTGTATACCAACCCTTCCTTGTCACAACACAACTGATTGGCTCAAACGCATAATGAAGGAAAGAAATTCCACAAATTAACTTTTAACAAGGCACACCTGTTATTTGAAATGCATTCCAGGTGAAGCTGGTTGAGAGAATGCCAAGAGCGTGCAACGCTGTCATCAAGGCAAATGGTGGCTACTTTGAAGAATCTGAAATATAAAATATATTTGGATTTGTTTAAAACTTTTTTCCTTACTACATGATTCCATATGTGTTATTTCATAGTTTTGATGTATTCACTATTATTCTACAATGTCCAAACTTTTGACTGGTACTGTATGTTATTTGACTTAGTCTATGACGTCGAAACAATAACGTTGATTCAAACATACCATTTTCCTATTTAAAACAATTTATTTAGTTTTGTTTAGAATTTGATTAGAATTATTTGTTCTCTTTTTAGGCCTTATCAATAATGAATTTAATCTTGCCTATTGACCATGTTTGGCACGTCCCATGCTCAGCCATAATGCAGTTTACAGTAGGCCTAGCCCCTATATCAGTGTGAATGAAATTGAGGCCATGCAATTATTTAGAACAATGTGGACTGCAAATGGGTTCAAGTAAGCCTATTTAGCAAAGATGGGATAGGTCTATAGATTGTTATTTCGTTTCTGTAAGCCATTTAACAAACTACAACGGACTAACATTGGAATTGGAGTTGATTCCAAGGCAAAACTGTAAATACACAACCTGAAGCAACTACATATTTCGCCATGGAGCACGTTCTGATTGGCCAGTGAGGGACCAAGCCTTGACACACCGACAATTTATTAATTCTTCAAAACCCAACCCTAATTTATAGCACTATTGCCTGCGCTTAGATTGACCATGTCACGACTCCCACCGAAGGTGGCTCCCCTGCCTGTTCGGGAGGTGCTCGGCGGTCATCGTCGCCGGTTTACTAGCCGCCACCTATCCCTTTTTCCTTTTCTGTTCGTTTGGTCTTATTAGTTGCACCTGTTCCTTATTGTGTTTTTTGATTTTTGTCTATTTAAGCCTGTTAGGCCCGCCTAGGTTTGTGCGGGATTGTATTTCTGTTAGTGTGTGGATGGTCTATTGTATTTTGTTTTTCCGGACATTTTGGGTCCTGTGTATGGGCCGGTCAGTTGATGCGCCGTGTGTTTTGGCGTGACCGTTTTTCCCCGGGAAATAAATCTACATTTATTCGAACCCTCTGCTCTCTGCGCCTGACTCCAACCCACTGTTCTTAAAGGACTCTGACAGACCATTGCGTTAGGTTTGTTAAAATATTAAATGGTATTAAAATGTGTTATCTGTCCATTCTCTCGGCATTGTGACCAGATTTCCTGGTCCTTCCATGTATTAAAGAGAGATATTGTTTCAAAATAATGTCATGCTTAGTCAATCATTTTACTTTCGCTATAATGATGAGTTAAATTGTTTCACCAAACAGATCTGTACACTTGTAAGATGCAGTGTAGGCCGTCATTGTAAATAAGAATTGGTTCTTAACTGACTTGCCTAGTTAAATAAATGTTAAATAAAATAAATACAAATTAAATGCGTGCCTGACTACCTCCGGATGTGGTCAGAAAGATCTGATTACAATTAGTTCACAATGTGTATTTTGATTGTCTACACCTGTCCAAAACCTGTCCAAAAAATGTGGACACAATCAGAATGTTGACAAGATCAGGACAAAGAACACATGTTAGCACCAGGTTTTGTCATCTGGGTTCAGGAAGAGAGTGAGGATGTTGGGCTATGGTTAATGTGGGGTGATTATTGATATTTTTGTCTTTAATCTTCACTGATTGAGACTGAAATGTCCTTCAAACACTCAGAGCCACTCCGGCTGTGTCATCCCAAGGCTTACATGAAAGGTTCCGCATCAGTGTGTGTGTGCGTTTACACGTGTGTGTGTGTGTGTGATCCCACTACAACTGTTGTCTACTAAAATACATACTGCATATCTCCCATCAATCACAGAGACACACTTCCTCCTGGTAAGGGTCAGTGTCCTTTGTCTGTACCCCTAATGTAAAAACCTTGCTCATAATAAATTAACAACTGATTATAAATTATCTTGTTTCTATAAACAAGTTTCCACATCGGTAAAGGCAGTGATGAAAGTGTCTATTACCCTGACTGACTTGTATACAGTACATCTTATTTGCTGAGTGACGTATGGGGCAGGAGAAAATGCTTGCTAATCCTGATCGCATTTGGTAAAAACAATGAGGAAGTGTTGAAAGATACACAGTACTGATTTAGAATGAGTACTAAACCAGTTATCATCCCACTCAACCTTAAACTGAAGTAGTCTTTGATTGGTGTTCAAAACCAATAAACAATTAAATCCACAAAATGACTGGTGGTACGCACACAAAGGAATGAGACAAGATGTTTTTTTTAATGCATTTCTTTCATGCTTATTACAGCAGGCAGGGGTCATTTTAGTGCTAAAATAAAGGCATAGAAAATGTAACTATGGCATAGTAATCTATGACGATGATGACTGCAAATGGCACATATAAATGTACGTGTAAGTGTGCCATTTGCAGTCGTCATCATCGTAGGTTAACTTTAAAGAAAAAACATGTTCTTTCCCAAACGGCTTTATTGTGCACAGTGTACATAATTTACTGGTCAGTTTCAGAATGTATTCGAAGTGGTCAAACTCATCGTCATACACTCTCTAGGTTACAATGAGATGACAGGGCATGCAACCTGGATTGAAATGTTACAAAAATGTAAATTTAACAAAACAAGAGAAACTAAACAGGGCAGCCGAAAGTTGTGATCTGGTTAATGAACTCATCGATGCCCAGACAGACTTTTCTGTAGTTTCTGGATGTGCACTCTTGTTGTGAGGGCCAGTACTCTATCCATGTCTGTTCTCCTAGGACATACTTGTACTGCAACAGTCCTTTCTCCTCCACTCTGTGCAGGTCTTCAGACTTCCCCATAATCATGTATGGTTTCCCCTGCTTTAGACCCAGAGCCTCTCTACAGTAAGATAGTCCCATGAAGTCACGATTCCTTCCCACTATTACCTCATCAGTACCTGGCTTGACGACGTCATCGATCTTCATGGTGTAAGTGTCTGTGTGTGTCGTCAGCTTAGAGTCCACCACCGTAGCTTTGTAAACATAATCCAGTCCCGCGCCGCAGGCTTTGTCTATGCGGTTGACATCTGGCTCATCTTTCTTCTGCATACTGCAGCTCTCTTCCGCACACGTGCACACGTCTCCAAGACACAGTCTGCTCAGAGTACCACCCTCCCTCTGTGGGTGGTAGAACTTCACACAGTGCTTTTGGTTGTAGTATTCGTATACAGAGATGGCAGCAGGCTGTAGAACTCCTACTTCCTGTACTCTGTGAATCTTAAAGGATATTCTGTCTGCTAATTTATGGGACACCTTGTCCAGATAGAGGATGAGAGATCCTCTTTCAGATAAAACTTTGTCCATCTCAAACTTCTCTATGTAGCGCTCCCTCCCCTTGGACAACTTTTTCAGATCATCTGTGTCTACGATGAAGCCGGTCAGCAAGCCGATGTCCAGGATAGACATGGTCGCATCTCTCTCTGAGTTACGATACAACACCTCAACAGTGAGCATAAATGACTCCTTGGCGTCCTCGTGGCTTGTTTTGTCCATCTTAGTGAGGGTGACAGAGAGGTCAAAGCTTTCACAGTCACTGTCCTTCTCCTCTGGCAGGGCATAGTACAGTGTCACCACCGACAAGGTCGCCTCACCATTTCCTGAGGCTTTTACTGTCAAGTCCTTGTCTATGGAGTTGACCTTGTCTGTACGAGTGTGGAACTGGTTCTTGTTGTTGATGGACCACTTGGTGACTGATGCCCTGCCGGCCACCTCTAGATTGATGTTCAAGTCAATGTCTTTCAGGTCCTTCACGTTGCTCCAATACTCAGCCACAGCCTGGAACACCATGATGGTGGACTGTGTGGATCCGTATCCCCCTCCCACTTTCTTCTGCTTGTTAAGCCACCTGACTATTGGGCCGGCCTCTTCGAAGGCCTTCACCTTGACCAGGGCAAGCAGGGCATACGACGTGGCCTCCAGCGTGTACTGGTGACCACCTGGGACTGGCCAGTGGTCCAGCTGTGGAGAGGCGAACTTCAGTAGGGTCTCCTTTTCCCTGCATTGGCCAGAGCATAGGAAGTCATAGCTACAGCATAGGGGTTCGTGAGGTGGGGAAGACGCTTCTCGAGGTACACTACTGCCTTATCCATACTGCCTGGTAGGCTGTTGGCAGACTTCTCACACAGCTTGCTTCCTGCATGGCGATGAGAACAAAGGCTGTCATAGACGCGTCACTGTCCGACCCCCTCACGTTACCCGTCATCTCTGAGTGATAGACAGGAGCAAACTCATTGAAGATGCCGTCTGGCTGTTGTGTGTTCAGGATCAGCCACTTGACAGCACTACATAGCACATTTTCCTGAACACTGATCAATGTACTGGACATGGCAAACACCTTTACTACGTACGCTGTCAGCCAGGTGCTGCTCTTTGTGTGGATCCAGGCAGCGTAGGAGCCATCTTCTTTACGGTAGGCCAGCTCACGTTGGTAACCAATGTTGATGTACTTGATGGCTATGTTCCGTCTGTCCAGGCCAATATCCTCCCACTTTTTGGTGTTGTCCAGGTAGTGTGTAGCAATGACAGGCAGGGTCATGTAGATCATGTTCTGTTCCCCACACCCGACTGGCTGAACTATCAGATTGCCCAGAGAGTCTCCACTGATGGCCTGCTCCACCAGCACACTGGTCTGCTCTCCACCTGTCACACTGATCAGTGTGTCAGCATCAGAGTTTGGCACTTGGTTCCGGGGCACTCCACTGGGTATGTGTGCCGTCTGCTCACCACCATGTTTAACCGGGTTCAGGAGTACGTTGTTTTCCTTCTTGACCAGCACTCCCTCAGCCACAACGCGCAGGTCCCTCTTCACACCGTCATTGCTGCCAGAGTTTTTCACAGATGCCTTGACCTCAATGGAGTGCAGCCCCAGCTTCATAGGGATGATGACATAGGGGACAACCCGGGTGGACATGGGGTCCATGTTCACTTCCTGCTTGTACTTACCCTTCTTGCTTGCCGAGCTGCACACCTCGCCATTCTCCATCAGCTCAACACGCACAGTGATGGGGTCTTCGCTGTAGTTGTGAAGGATTGCTTTGACCTCCAGCTGTTCGTTGCGGACAGCTGAGTAGGGCAGCTTTAGGTCAATGAAGAACTCCTTTAGAACTATCATCTCAAATGGATCTGCCACACAGATACTATGAGTTTTAGACAGGCTGATGGCTGTTATCTGCCAGGTTGTGATGGAATCTTTCAGGAAGTTGTTCTTTGTTACAGACGTGGTCTCGCAGTGCTTATCTTGGGCGGGGCATTCAGGAAGATTGGTGTCTTCCCACATCCAGCTCTCAGGGAACTGACTACGAGACACAATGTCTTCAGACCGCATGAAAGCATCATCATCCTCCTCTTCACTGCGTGAGAGCAGCAGTGCATCCTGTTTGAATTCATCCTTTTTTGTGGCCATCTCATTGCAGCAGACGAGGAAGGCTTGGATGCAGACATCCCCATCTATGATGTACTGGGCCCGTCTGTCACAGGTGTACCCTATGGTGTTGTCCCTCAACCCGTCCACACAACACTCCTTGGCCAGACCATTGTACTTACTGGCCATA